>NC_057814.1:497128681-497138559 GCF_018294505.1 Triticum aestivum | reverse complement strand
TCTCCCCGGAAGCTCCCTTCTCCCGAGCCGCGAAACCTCAGCCCCTCCTCCATGGCGCCCCCACCGCACCAATTTCACAGCCGCCCTCCACCCTAATGCCGAAGACGCTGTCCATTTGCTGGAGCTGCCTCGACGACGACCGCGTGAACCGTACCAGAGCCGATTCACCCCCGCCGTTGTTCACGGCACCGGAGCGGCTCCAACTTTGGATCCATCCAGAGTCCCGGCGCTGCTTCCCCGTAGCCATCGACCAGCGCGACATTGCTGTTTCCCTGCCGTCGGTGGCCACCGCAACCGCGCCGGCCTCACCGACTTGGCAGCTGGACCTGCCTACTTCACCATGCCGCCAGATAGGTCACACCCTCATCTCAAATCACTTTATTTAGGCGTCAAGTGTCTGAATTTTTATTCTGGGCCAATCGATTCCCAATGGGAAGCAGCAACCCTCGAGGCGGCGGAGCTCCTAGGCTGCCGGTTGGCTGGTGTCTAACGTAAGGGTGTGGGGCCGCAAGTTCGCCGCGGAAGCAGTGCTTAGATGGCTATATTAGAGTTGCGTGGGTTGAAGGTACTGCCGCCACCGGATCTGGATGACGGGGAGTCTTTGTGGATTGGCCCAGGGGCGGCGCAACCACGGTAGTGTTGGAAATATGCCCTAGAGGCAATAATAAAATGGTTATTATTATATTTCCTTGTTCATGATAATTGTCTATTGTTCATGCTATAATTGTGTTATCCGGAAATCGTAATACATGTGTGAACACATAGACCATAACATGTCCCTAGTGAGCCTCTAGTTGACTAGCTCGTTGATCAATAGATGGTTACGGTTTCCTGACCATGGACATTGGATGTCATTGATAACGGGATCACATCATTAGGAGAATGATGTGATGGACAAGACCCAATCCTAAGCATAGCACTAGATCGTGTAGTTCGTTTGCTGAAGCTTTTCTAATGTCAAGTATCATTTCCTTAGACCATGAGATCGTGCAACTCCCGGATACCGTAGGAATGCTTTGGGTGTACCAAACGTCACAACGTAACTGGGTGGCTATAAAGGTGCACTACAGGTATCTCCGAAAGTGTCTGTTGGGTTGGCTCGGATCGAGACTGGGATTTGTCACTCCGTATGACGGAGAGGTATCTCTAGGCCCACTCGGTAATGCATCATCATAATGAGCTCAATGTGACTAAGTAATTAGTCACGGGATCATGCATTACGGAACGAGTAAAGTGACTTGCCGGTAACGAGATTGAACGAGGTATTGGGATACCGACGATCGAATCTCAGGCAAGTAACGTATCGATTGACAAAGGGAATTGTATACGGGATTGCCTGAATCCTCGACATCGTGGTTCATCCGATGAGATCATCGTGGAACATGTGGGAGCCAACATGGGTATCCAGATCCCGCTGTTGGTTATTGGCTAGAGAGGTGTCTCGGTCATGTCAGCATGATTCCCGAACCCGTAGGGTCTACACACTTAAGGTTCGATGACGCTAGGGTTATAAGGAAGGTTTGTATGTGATTACCGAATGTTGTTCGGATTCCCGGATGAGATCCCGGACGTCACGAGGAGTTCCGGAATGGTCCGGAGGTAAATATTTATATATGGGAAGTCACCATACGGTCACCGGAAATATTCGGGGGTATACCGGTATTGTACCGGGACCACCGGAGGGGTTCCGGGGGTCCACCGGGATGGTCCACCTGCCCCGGAGGGTCTTATGGGCTGTAGGTGGAAGGGAACCAGCCCTAAGTGGGCTGGGCACCAACCCCCCCTAGGGCCCATGCGCCTAGGGTTTAGGGGGAACCCTAAAGGGGGCACCCCCCTTGCTTGGGGGGCATGCCACCTCCCCCTTGGCTGCCGCCCCCCTCTGGATCCCATCTAGAGGGGCCGGCCCCGTTTCCCCTTCTCCCTATAAATAGAGGGGTGAGGGGAGGGCTGCAGCACTACATCCAAGGCGCAGCCCCTCCCCTCCCGAACACCTCTCCTCCTCCGCGTGTGCTTGGCGAAGCCCTGCCGGAGAACTGTCACTCCACCACCACCACACCGTCGTGCTGCTATTGGAGCCTTCTTCCTCAACCTCTCCCTCCTCCTTGCTGGATCAAGGCGTGGGAGACGTCCCCGCTCCGTACGTGTGTTGAACGCGGAGGTGCCGTCCGTTCGGCGCTTGGATCATCGATGATTTGGATCACGACGAGTACGACTCCATCAACCCCTTTCTCTTGAACGCTTCCGCTCGCGATCTACAAGGGTATGTAGATGCACAACTTCCTCTCATTGCTAGTAAACTCCATAGATTGATCTTGGTGATGCGTAGAATTTTTTTAATTTCTGCAACGATCCCCAACAGTGGCATCTTGAGCTAGGTCTATGCGTAGTTTCTATGCACGAGTAGAACACAAGTTGTTGTGGGCGTCGATTTTGTCAATTTTCTTGCCGTTACTAGTCTTATCTTGATTCGGCGGCATCGTGGGATGAAGCGGCCCGGACCGACCTTACACGTACGCTTACGTGAGACAGGTTCCACCGACTGACATGCACTAGTTGCATAAGGTGGCTAGCGGGTGTCTGTCTCTCCCACTTTAGTCGGATCGGATTCGATGAAAAGGGTCCTTATGAAGGGTAAATAGAAATTGGCATATCACGTTGTGGTTTTGGCGTAGGTAACAAACGTTCTTGCTAGAAACCTATAGCAGCCACGTAAAATTGCAACAACAATTAGAGGACGTCTAACTTGTTTTTGCAGCAAGTGTCATGTGATGTGATATGGCCAGAAGGATGTGATGAATGATATATGTGATGTATGAGATTGATCATGTTCTTGTAATAGGAATCACGACTTGCATGTCGATGAGTATGACAACCGGCAGGAGCCATAGGAGTTGTTTTACATTCAACTAGCTTTACATTCAGTTTTACATTCAACTAGTGTTTTTTTTACTGTGGTGTCCTGTCGTATCCCTAGCTCTTACACCATACTCCCTCCGTCCGGATTACATGTTGCCGAAATGGATAAAAAAGGATGTATCTAGAACTAAAATACGCCTAGACCCATCCATTTTTTTCCGGATGGAGGGAATACATGTCAATATGTCATGCCTTTCTATTCTTCAGTACCTATTCCATCTCTCTGTTGTCGCATGTTTTATAATGGAAACACCATTCTTCTACATAAGGTGTCGTGGAATTGTCACGACAGATGTCCTAGTGTGAGGACTTAGTCGTGAGGCCAACGCATCTATGTGGTAGCTTGAGAGGGGTCGAGCGGAATCGAGAGAGGCAACACAAGACAAGGGTTTAGACAGCTTCGGGCCCCGGGAAACATCGTCCGGTAACAACCCTACATGCTGTTTGTGGCTAGGTCTCATTATGCTCATGAGGGAGTCGCCGTAAACCGGCTCTCCTAGTTGTGTCTAGCCTTAACGATTATTTTCCCCCCCTCTTGGGGTGCCCTGCCCCACCTTATATATGTTGAAGGGGCGGGTTACATGACTAGTCCTAGTAGGATTAGGATTACTCTATTACAAGTGGAGTCCTAGTCTTGCTTCCTTTACATGAGAATATTCCTTATACCTTTCCTCTTAAACCGGCCCACCATAACATAAGCCGGCCTTCTGGGCCTTGGGCCTTGTCGTCCGTCTGACCCGCCCGCCGGGTTAATAATAAGTCGCCAAGATCGGGCGGGTTACCCGTGAGTCGTCATGCTCCGGGCGGGTCACCAGTGAGTCGCTAAGATCCATCCGGGTCATACGTCCGGCGGGTTACACCGCGGGGTATATCCCCGACATTAGCCCCCAGTTTAATTTGGATTTATCCATGTTAAACTGATCTGCAACATAAACACAAGAACAATTTTGACAGGTTGTGCTCCGGGTTAAATATTCTTGTAAGCCGGCATCTGATCATCCTTAAGTCCTTGTTATTTCCTTCTTCTAGAAAATCCGGGTCATTAGGCCAGCTTCATAATCAATTTGCTTGTAGAAGAAATATTGCAAATAAAGAATCCATTTGAGTCGGCCTTCAATGCTCTGACTTGACAAAATATTGGTCTTTGAAATATTCAACTGATATCCAACCGGCTTGAAAATGTAGAACTTGCCGAGTTATGATATCCAAAATCGTCGGGTTATAACAACTGATAATTCCGGGTCATGATTGTTGCCAACGCCGGTTCATGATTATTGCCAACGCCGGTTCATGATTGTTGCCAACGCTGGTTCATGATTGTTGCCAACTCCGGGTCACACAATTGATCTCCCTGTTTTACTCAAAACAAAAAAATTGAAGATGTTCCTCCGTTATATTCATATCACCTGTAGCCCCCCAAGTTTTAAGAAGGGAGCGTAGTAACAGCTTAAGACTTGCTTCAATATAAATGTTGCAATCTTGAAGAAATCCAGGTTGTTCATCTTAGTCACTAATCAAATCTGAATATTCCACATATGTAGCCCCCAAGTGCCGGGTTGTCATGCTTGCAGCAACCTGGGACTTGTAATTGCCTGATACTCATGAAAACTTCAACCAGTGTAGCCCCAAAGGGCCGGGTCATTATGCAATAATGAGCAGGGACTTTATAAATATGATCATATAAACTTTGAGCAGCAACATGTAGCCCCCAAGGGCTGGCTCAGCAAGATAATATTGAGCTGGGACTTGATATATACTTCTTTGAAAAGAACATCATATGATGTAACCCCCATCATGGGGCTTGAACCCACGTCCACAAGGTTAAGAGCTTTGTGCTTAACCAACTGAGCAGTGAACCCTTTAATATAATGGAATAAAACTTGTGTACCTTGAATTGTTGATAGGAGCAATTGGTAGCCCCCAAGGGCCGACTCATTATGATGTGATGAGTCGGGTCTTCAATAAGGCTAGTAAAAGTGACTTTGCATTAGCCCCCAAGTGTCATGGTGCATGCTTGCAGCGACATGAGACTTGCATATTTAAGGTAATTTCAACTTGAAATGTAGCCCCCAAGTGCGGGGTCGTAAGCCTGCAGCGACTCGGGACTATTCCTTAAATTGTAGAATAAGTTATATCCATTGATAAAATAATATCCATTGCGCTGAAGTGACTTTGAAAACCTCAATCATAATATTGGTTATTGATAACCATAATAAAAATTCAGCCATGTTGGCTATTTGAATAATATAACCCAATGATTTATAAGCGCATGATTCCAATGACGCAATTCAAATATATACTGGCGACTTAACGTCCAAAGCCAGACCGGGCTAATAAACACCAAATAATTTCTCATCATACACTGGTGACTTATAGTCAAAAGCCAGGCCGGGTTAATAAACACCAGATAGTATCTCATCTCATACTGGCGACTTATAGTCAAAAACCAGGCCGGGTTAATAAACACCGGATATTATCTCATACTGGCGACTTATAGTCAAAAGCCAGGCCGGGTTAATAAACACCGGTGATTTACAATCAAGCTTTATAAATCTTGTCAAATAAACCTCAAAAAAGAGAGAATATGTTGAATAAAAAACAAACGAGAAGCAAGGCTTTTCATGGGCTGCCAGGCCCAAAACGAGGCTTTTCATGGGCTGCCAGGCCACTGAGTTAAACCGTTTTACAAACCTTATAAGATGGGCCTCACATTAACCAATCGTCGTTTTAACTTTGACAAGTTCAGGGTCTGCATGAGATTGACTTGTCAAACATTCGGCGGGTCTTTCCAGGATTACCTGGGCGGAGTGACTTACTTAAAAAGGCAGGATAACCCGGGGTTTTAGGTGAATACACCTGGCTTCCAAGCCTGGCTTTTATAGCCTATCACAAGGTTACAGACGCTTTGTTCTTTAGAACAAAAGAGCCCCCAAGCGATATTTTGAGTTGTGCTCAAGGGGTACCTATGTTTGAGTTGTGCTTTTGCAACAGACTCTCTTTGGTCCTTTAACCTAGGTAACAAGCCCCCAAGTTTTTTTATGTGGCCTATAAGCCGGATCAAAGGGTAATCATAACTTTGCTGTATAAAGCAGAAGCCCCCGTGTAACCATAATAAGATAAGCCTATAAGGCACGATACCCATGTTTGAACTGCGCATCATGGCAAAACCTTTAATTTTTCTGAGAACTCGAACTTGCGAGAGATTAATTCTTTTTGAACCGGAACTTTAAACCGGATTTGAAAACTTCAAACTATGTGGGAGACAGATTATCCTTGAGCCGGATTGTGAACCGGATATTGAGAGCTTCGGAGCTTTGTGGGAGACAGATTATCCTTGAGCCGGATTGTGAACCGGATATTGAGAGCTTCAGAGCTTTGTGGGAGATAGATTTCCTTTGAACCGGATATTGAGAGCTTCAAAGCTTTGTGGGAGACAGATTTCTCTTGAACCGGATTTTAAACCGGAATCTTCATTTTGAGCCGGAAATTTTCTGACGGCCTTTAATTTTTCATCAATATAGCGGCAGCCTCCGGGACCGGGTTATCTTCCTTCCATTGACCCGGAGTTCTTGACTTGCTTTAAACTGTCAGTCATTTACTGAGTCATGTCATCGTAGCCCCTGAGTCAGTGACTCGAGGAGTTGACTTGAGATTCTTCATACTTGGCCGTGATATAAACCGGCATATAGTTGAACAACGGAACACTGTAATATATTTGAAATTGGGTGTTGAGAATGCGATGTGAATCCATGGAAACTTGAAATCGACCGTGGCGGGTTATAAATGACCCCATATGATTTGTGTCAGTAATCCGGCCAGCGGTTCATCCCAGCTGGCTGTTGAATTTAAACACACCACAATGGCAGCGACTTTGCATGCCTATCCATTGAATCATCCGGTTTAGGCGGATGCTGATAACATATTACGATTTGCTCCAGGGTTGTTGGAATTAAACCAGGCTGCAAGAGCAGCGACTTGCATGCGCTCACTTAAACGGCTCGTACAAACAGGTGCAGCTCCAGTGTACTCATGTGGACCAGACCGCAGAGGCGGACGGTAAAGACAACTGCATCATCAGAGACAGCACACACACGGGCAAGTCGGCCGCAGGCATGGACAGATAAGCCGGCCGTGACATTGTAAGCCGGTGCGGATGGGCGAGTCAATCGCGGGCACAATAAGCCGCGCGGACGGGTGAGTCAATCCCAGGCGCGGTATATATTCATGACACAACCATCACCCTTGCCGTGAACCATTGTCCTGCACAAACAATATTGCAGACCAAGGCAAAGATAAACTGTTTTTGACAAAAAACAATATGTGCTAATGAAATAAGCTTGGATGAATGTCACCTGATATCTTGTCGGGCGAACCGCGACGGAGCAGACTAAGTTTCAATACGCAGATAAATCCACAGTTGGAATTATGGAAAGCATCCAGCCGCCCAGCGCTAAGTCAAATTGCCTAGCATCTTTGATGTGACTCTGGGCAGATTTTATCTCTTCATTGCTTTAAGTGGCAAAGTAATAACAACACCCTGCCCGTCCTTTCCTCCTTTGTCTTTTTCTTGTTTCACATGGGGTGAACTTGCACGTTCACAGAACGTCTTGATTGAAGTACCATCGAGGCTGTGGTCTTGAACCATTAGGTCCAGTGTTGGCTGCATGCTATGCTGCAAAAGGAGACGATGGTGATGGCGGCTCGCGGAACGGCAGGCAGGCCGGGACTTGCAGCGCAGGAAACGACAGTGGAGGCCGGCCAAGAAAAACGCAGAGATGATGTCTGCTCAAGGTGAGCAGTGGCGACTTGAAGCGGGTCCCTGGTTGTAGTGGCGACTCAAGGTGACTCGCCGGCGGCGCAGGCAGGGGTCGGCGAGGCAGGACCGACTTGCGGTAGGGGCGGCCCAGCGCAGCAGCTTGGACAGAGGTGAGGACACAGCAGCGCCCGCTTAGAGGCAGTCGAGGTCCTGGTAGAGGAGCAGAGGACACGACAAGGCGACCACATTGGAGACGGCGGCTCAAACCCAAGCGAAGCAAGGACATGGCGCTCGAAGTCAGTGGCGGAGGCAACAACCGAGGCTTGGCGGGTCAGATGGACGACTTGAGCAGTGCTGTCATGGCAGAGGCGGGCGCGGGGTACGGCCGTTGATCTCACCGGCGGCGCCGGCTCAACATGCAGCGGCAGGAGCAGCGGCTCGACGACTCCAACGAGGCGTGGGCAGAGGACCGCAAAGGCAGGGCCGACGAAGGCGGCAGCGACGGCGGGTCAGGCGACTCATGCGAGGTGCGGCGCGACAGAGACGGCGTAATTTGGAGGAGAAGCAGAGCGGCTGGCATGGAGTAGGTCCGGCTTTCCGAAGCGGAGGCGGAGGTGGGAATCTCGCGGTGAGGACGTGGGCGCGGACGATGGACGAGTCCGGGTCGTGGCCGGCCTTGTTTCCGGATCGTGGTTACGCGAGCGAATCCACTTCCTTTTCCTCTTGATCCCAGTATCTTTCCTTACCATCCACGGCCACCGTGCCTTGGATTGATTGGAGTTATTCCTTTGTTGAACCATCAACAATAACCTTCCTACAAACACGGAGACCCTTTTTTTGTTTTTGTTGTTGTTGTTTTTCGCTCCGATCGTGCAAGCAAGTCCATGAATCATCTTGGAGCTTGGCCTTATGCGTGTTGACGATCTGCACCTATCGGATCCAGCGAATCCACGTTGAACACAAACGGAGACTTCGACCAGGCCAAGTCGTCAGGATCTTCTCTGTTGATCTTGCTAACTAGTGAACTCGATGTTGATGTAAATTCTTCAAAAACCGTCTTTTTGTTCATCCGGGATTTTGCAAGCTTCTCGAAATCTTGGGAAAGATCCCTCCAAGAACTCAACACCACCGTGCGCAAGCCCCACGGTGGGCGCCAACTGTCGTGGAATTGTCACGGCAGATGTCCTAGTGTGAGGACTTAGTCGTGAGGCCAACGCATCTATGTGGTAGCTTGAGAGGGGTTGAGCGGAATCGAGAGAGGCAAAACAAGACAAGGGTTTAGACAGCTTCGGGCCCCGGGAAACATCGTCCGGTAACAACCCTACATGTTGTTTGTGGCTCGGTCTCATTATGCTCATGAGGGAGTCGCCATAAACCGGCTCTTCTAGTTGTGTCTAGCCTTAACGATTATCCCCCCCCTCTTGAGGTGCCCTGCCCCTCCTTATATATGTTGAAGGGGCGGGTTACATGACTAGTCCTAGTAGGATTGGGATTACTCTATTACAAGTGGAGTCCTAGTCTTGCTTCCTTTACATGAGAATATTCCTGTGACGCCCGAATAATTAAGCTATAGTAAACCTCTGCTAAAGATGCCACGTCACCTCTGTTACTGTCGCTAATCTCACGTAAGTTCAAAACGATTCGAATTGAAATTTGAATTTTTGTCGAACAACCAAAGTTTTCAAATATTAAAACTAAAATGTTCGGAGTGAACCAAATATTGCATAGATAAAAATGGTGGAGAAACCTAAATTTAATAAAATGTTTAAGTGTTCAAAATAATTAAAATAGAGGTTCAAATGTTAAAATAAATGCCTTTTGAATTTTTTAAAATATTAAACTATTTTAATTTGGGTTGAGGATTAATGTGGCAATAGTATACTTAAAAGTATTAATTTAAGTGCTAGTGATAATTTTTATAAAACTAAAATAAAATAAAATAAAACTAAAACAGTAAAAGAAAGATAAATAAAAAGAAAAGAAACAAAACAGAAAAATAACTAACAAAAAAAAAGAACCCTCGGGCTTCGGCGCAGCAGGCCGGCCCAACCGGCCCAGCCGGCCACTTTCCCCCCACTCCTTATCCCCTCACCCACCGACACCCATTCCCCCCCCCCACGATCCCCACTCCCCTGGATCCACTCCCCCTCTCCCTCCCACTGGATCGGCGGCGCCGCGGCACCCCTCGCGCCCGATCCCGCCCGTC
>NC_057814.1:497107535-497128323 GCF_018294505.1 Triticum aestivum | reverse complement strand
CGTCGTCGCCGGCCCCCGCCTCGTCCCTACACCCTGTCTCCGCCGACGCCTCCTCGTCTCCTCCCCACGCCGGACCTCCTTGACCTCCTCCCCGACGGCCTCACCAAGCCACGCTGCGCCCCGTCGCAGCTCGCCGTCTTTGGTGCCACCTCGCCGGCGCCGCCTCCCCGCCGGACTGCGTCGTCCTCGCCCCCGTCGCGCCGGACTACCCCATCCCCTCCTCTCCTTCGCTGGTCCTCCCCGTGCTTCACCGCCCTCTTCTCGTCAACGGGGAGAGCTCCCCGTCGGGCCCCATCCATCTCCCCCTCCGAACGCTGCACCACACGCCGTCCCATCGCCACGCCCGCTGCAGACCTCTAGCCGTGAACGGCTACGCCCAGTCGTGCCTCCACGCGCGCCCTGGCTGCCCTGTGCGTGCCTTGGCCACGTGCCTCGCCCGCCTGTGCGTCGGCGCTGCCGAGCCCGGACCTGTTCTGACCGAACCCGTCGCCCCTCCCTCACCACACCGTGGCGCCCCGCTCCGGCCACTGTCGCCGGCGCCGGGCCATGCGCCGGCCCCCTTTACCCGCTGGCCGCAGCGCCCTGTCGGGCGGGCTAGCGCCCGTCGCCCGTATCCCCTTTGCCCGTTCGGGCTGTGCCCGTAGCCCACACCCACTATGGCCCCCTTGCCTATGACATATGGGGCCCACCCCCAGAACGTTAAAAAAAAGAGATTATAATATATATATAAATAAATTTAATTAATTAATTAAGTTAATTAATCCTGTTTAAATTAATCTAATTAATTAGTTAATTTAATTAAACAGTAATTAGTTTAGCTAAACCCTAATTAACCTAAACAGAGAATGACAGGTGGGTCCCACTGGACCCACATGTCAGTTTGACTTAGTCAACCCCTGTTGACTGCTGATGTCAGCATCACATCATGCTGATGTCGTAAATCCAATTTCGAATTAAATTAAATGATTAATTAAATTCCAGAAATTAGTAAATCTTTAGAAAATCATATCTTTTAAACCATAGCTCAGATGAAAATACTTTCTACATGAAAGTTGGTCAGAACGACGAGCTGAATCCGAATACGCAGTCCATTCGTCCGCCACGCGTCCCTAGCATAGTGAACCTGCAACATTTCACCTCCGGTTCATCTGCCCAAAAACGTGAAACACCGGGGATACTTTCCCGGATGTCTCCCCCCTTCACCGGTATCACCTCATACCGCGTTAGAACACGTCTAGCTCTGCCTGTTGTCCTGTTATGCACTTGCTTGCTATGTATTTACTGTTTCTCCCCCCTCTTCTCTTCGGTAGACCCCGTGACGATGCTGATGCCCCTGTGGTCGACTACGTCACCGACGACCCCTCCTTCTTGTCTGAGCAACCAGGCAAGCCCCCACTTGATCACCAGATATCGCCTATTCTTCTCTATACTGCTTGCATTAGAGTAGTGTAGCATGTTACTGCTTTCCGTTAATCCTATCCTGATGCATAGCCTGTCATTGTTGCTACAGTTGTTACCCTTACCTGCTATCCTACTGCTTAGTATAGGATGCTAGTGAACCATCAGTGGCCCTACACTCTTGTCCGTCTGCCATGCTATACTACTGGGCCGTGATCACTTCGGGAGGTGATCACGGGTATATTCTATATACATTATATACATGACACATGTGGTGACTAAAGTCGGGTCGGCTCGTTGAGTACCCGCAAGTGATTCTGATGAGGGGGCTGAAAGGACAGGTGGCTCCACCCCGGTAGAGGTGGGCCTGGGTTCCTGACGGCCCCCGACTGTTACTTTGTGGCGGAGCGACAGGGCAGCTTGAGACCACCTAGGAGAGAGGTGGGCCTGGCCCTGGATGGCGTCCGCGGTTACTTTGACATAACACGCTTAACGAGTTCTTGGTATTTGATCTGAGTCTGGCCATTTGGTCTATACGTACTAACCATCTACGCGGGAGTAGTTATGGGTATCCCGGCGTCGTGGTATCAGCCGAAGCCTTCGTGAAGTCAGCGACTGAGTGGCGCGCGCCGGATTGGACTGGAACGCCACTAGGCTAGGTCTGCTTCCGACCGCATACGCAACATGCAGGTGTGCATAGGGCGATGGGCCCAGACCCCTGCGCGCATAGGGTTAGACCGGCGTGCTGACCTCTCTGTTGTGCTTAGGTGGGGCTGTGACGTGTTGATCTTCCGAGGCCGGGCATGACCCAGAAAAGTGTGTCCGGCCAAATGGGATCGAGCGTGTTGGGTTATGTGGTGCACCCCTGCAGGGAAGTTTATCTATTCGAATAGCCGTGTCCCTCGGTAAAAGGACGACCCGGAGTTGTACCTTGACCTTATGACAACTAGAACCGGATACTGAATAAAATACACCCTTCCAAGTGCCAGATACAACCCGGTGATCGCTCTCTAACAGGGCGTCGAGGAGGGGATCGCCGCGTAGGATTATGCTATGCGATGCTACTTGGCGAACTTACCATCTACTCTCTTCTACATGCTGCAAGATGGAGGTGGCCAGAAGCGTAGTCTTCGACAGGACTAGCTATCCCCCCTTATTCTGGCATTCTGCAGTTCAGTCCACTGATATGGCCCTTTACACATATACCCATGCATATGTAGTGTAGCTCCTTGCTTGCGAGTACTTTGGATGAGTACTCACGGTTGCTTTTCTCCCTCTTTTCCCCTTCTATACCTGATTGTCGCAACCAGATGTTGGAGTCCAGGAGCTAGAGATCCCGAGGATGATTCTACATGGAGTTCGGCTTCGAGGAGTAGTCAGGAGGTCCCAGGCAGGAGGCCTTGCTGTTGAGGATATAGACCTTAGAGTCACCCGCCAGGAGGGGCCGGGTTACTCTTCGGATGGTCATTGCCAGAAGCCCGGAGCCAAGTTTCAAGACGATGGGCCAGAGATGGGCTGAGACCCGGATATGGCTTAGGGCCTGTAGTTGCAATCATCATTATAGTAGACTTGTAGTATAAGGCAAGTATAGTTTAGAGTCCGAGCCGGACGTTCTTATGAGCCGGCCGGGACTCTAAGAGCTGCTGGGCGTCAGCCTCCCTATATAAAGGGACGACCCGGCAGCGGTTCGAAGGCGACAACAATCTCATCGAGAGCCGGGCATAGCTGTTTAGCTCCCTGGCGATCGTAACCCTAATCAGTAACACCTCAAACTGGACGTAGGCTTTTACCTTCACCGTAAGGGGCCGAACCAGTATAAACCCTCGTGTTCCTTGTCCCGCATAACCCCTTCAAGCTTCCTAGTTGCGATGGCTCCACGACTAAGTCCTAGCTCGAGGACATCTGCCGTGACAACTCCACGACAGTTGGCGCCCACCGTGGGGCTCGCGCACGGTGGATTTGAGTTCTTGAAGGGCAGCTTCGAAGGGCTCAAGGGATACGCTGTGGGCCGGATGACCAAAAGTCGTCGCGGCAAGCTCTACATCGACGATGCGGACTGGGGCCCCGACGCCGGCTCAATTGAGTACGGGTACCGGGTCCCCTTTGGCGCAATTCATGTCTTCATTGGCAAGATTGGTGAGCCGGGCCCCGAGCCGGATCTCTGCGCCGATCTCATCGAAACGGCTCAGCGTGCACGACCCGCCCGGGCCCGGCCTGCCTTAAGGCATGCTTTTGTGGGGTGTATCCATGGAGGACTCACCGATCGATCTGGATCCGGTGATGAGACGGCCGCCGGCTCCGACGGCGAGTCGGCCACCGATGAATCAAACTCGCTGTACCAACTTCAAGATGGCAGGCTCATGGGTTGTTCCGACGGCGATAGTATTGCGGACCTCTTTGAGCCGCCAAGTCAGGTTGGAGTTTTTATGGCTGGTGCGCAGCCTGTTCAGAACCCCGCTGCTGGATCGGGAAACCCGGTGCCTTCTCCGGCTCAGGTGCTGATGGATCTCACGGACAAGATGACGGCCCTGTTAACCGCCACGGTTGACCCGGCGAATCAAGCTCAGCATGATGCAGAGGTGGCACAGTTAAAATCGGATTTGATAAAAGCCAAAGAGGATCTTGCAGCGGAAGGGATCAGGCTGGCTGCGGAGCGGGCGGCTCTCGACGCCCGGACTCAGCTGATTCAGGCGCAGTCCTTCCAACTCACGATGGATCAGAACGCGGCCAACGAGGTCATGAGAAGGAGGCATCAGAAGGCCCAGTCTCGACTCCCGCCGGTTTACGATCCGCGCAATCTCTTCAACACGCCGGGTGCAGGGTCTAGTAACCCGCGAGGGGTCATTGCGCCCGGGTCTGGACCCCTTATTCGGTCACAAGTGATGGGGCCTCCCCAGGTGCCCCCTGCCCCGCCTCACTATGTGCCAATACCCCGGGTCATTATGATAACCCGCTGGAGAACATGGTAGCTGCGGCAGCACGGCTGGCGGCTCTCCCCGTTGACGGCGATTCTCCGGCGGCCATTGAAACTCGCCGGGTCAGGGAACTCCTGCAGACGGCACTAGCGCAGCAAGAGGCGTACTCCTACAGCCGCGACAGGATCCACTCGACCCCTCGTCCAGGCCAGAGCCCGAGTTACAGCCGGCACATGGTCTCAGCAACCGGTTCAAGTAATGTACGACGCCATGACCCGCCCCCTGGCCATGGCCCGGCTCATAATGGGGCCTTCTACGCAGCAGACCAAGCATGGCGAGAGGCAGAGCAGACGCCTCAATTGACGGCTTATCAGACCCCCCCCCAGCTTATCCGACGACGTCCGTTGATGTGGGAATTTCTACCAGGACCGGGGGTGTCCCTTGTTTGGTACCAGCCATCCGTAATGAACGTCTACCTAAGGACTTCAAGGGCCCTAGGAAGGTGCCTAACTATACAGCGGACTTACAACCTGCAGCCTAGATTGAGAGTTATGAGATGGCTATGGAATTGCTGGAGGTCAGTGAGGCGGCCATGGCCAAATATTTCACCATGATGTTAGATGGAACTGCCCGCACGTGGTTGAAAGGGTTACCGCCGAACTCCATTGGGTCTTGGGCTGAGCTGAAAGCCCGGTTCATTCAAAACTTCAAAGATACCTGCAGGCAATCTATGTCAATTGTGGATTTGACTAACTGTAAGCATCAGGAGGGTGAGTCCACGACCCATTGGGTTCGCCGGGTCAAGGAGATCATACATTCATCAGATAAGATGGATGCCGGTTCTGTAGTCTTAATGTTGGAACAGAACTGTCGCTTTGTGCCCCTTAAGATGAAGCTTGGGTGGCTCAAGCGCGACTGCACCGATATGGGTACCCTAATGGCGGCTCTTGTCAAGTACGCCGATTCCGATGGTACCAAGGATCCCCCTTCAGACGATGAAAGGGCAGGGAAGGGAAAGAAGAATGGCAACGGCAAGGGTCCTCAGTTTAACCCGGGGAACCAAGGAGGAGGCAAGCGTAAGGCCGATGGCAGCCTAGAGTTTGTAGCCAACGCCAACTCCCAAGGTAATAACCAGCGACGCAAGGGGAGGCCCCCTCCCCGAGGCGGCGGGTCAGGTCCAACGCTGGAGCAGCTGTTAAATGAACCTTGTCCAAGGCATGGCTCTAGAGGGAAGCCAGCGACTCACCTGTGGAAGGATTGCGCGATCATGAAGGCCTTTAAGAGTTACAATGGCCCGGGCGGCGGCTCAAATTCCGGTCCTCAGAACGGTTAAGTGGGATTTAATCAACAATCTGGTCAGGGCCATCAACAGCAGCAGGGGGGTTATCAGACCAACCCAAAGCAGCTTAGCGGTGGACAGTATCATGTGTTCACCACTAGTTTGTGCAAACGAGACGAGAAGCTTCACAAGAGGGCTGTTAATGCTGTTGAGCCGGCGGTTCCACGTTACTTGCGGTGGTCTGAGCAGCCTATAGTGTGGAGTAGGGAGGATCACCCTCCCCGGGTGGATAACCCGGGCCACTTGGCCTTAGTGGTGGCTCCTCAGGTGGGAGGCTATAAGTTCACAAAGGTACTCATGGATGGAGGCAGCAGCATCAATATCCTCTATTATGAGACTTTCCGTCGTATGGGGCTAGTCGATAAGAACCTCAGCCAGTCAAACACTATCTTCCATGGTGTGGTACCCGGTAAGTCGGCTTATCCAGTCGGCAAGATTGAATTGGAAGTGGCTTTTGGTGATGAGAACAACTACAGTGTGGAGAAGCTGACCTTTGAGGTGGTCAAGATAAGAAGTCCATACCATGCTATATTTGGACGGCCGGCTTATGCCAAGTTCATGGAACGACCGTGCTACGTGTACTTACAGCTCAAAATGCCGGGTCACAACGGGACTACTACGGTTCACGGCAGCCGAAAGGTGGCTCTGGAGTGCGAGGAAGGCGACGCGGCTTATGCAGAGTCTGTTTGTGCTACAGAGGAGTTGAAGTTTTACAAAGACAATGTTGACCCAACAGATATGACCTCTCTGAAAAAGCCAACCACGGAGAATGAACCAGCAATGAAATTTAAATCAGCTGATGAGACTAAACTTGTTGATTTTGTTCCAGGTGACTCGTCTCAGCAGTTTAGCATCAGTGCAAATCTGGACCCGAAATAGGAAAGCGCGCTCATCGAGTTCATCCGTGAGAATAGGGACATCTTTGCGTGGAAACCTTCTGACATGCTAGGTGTACCTAGAGAACTCGCTGAGCACGCTCTCAATGTTGATCAAAAATTTAAGCCGGTCAGACAGTTCCTTCGACGGTTTAACGAAGAGAGGCGGAAAGCTATTGGTGAAGAAGTGGCCCGGCTCTTGGCGGCCGGGTTCATTGTTGAGGTTTTTCACCCGGAGTGGTTGGCCAACCCGGTGCTCGTAATCAAGAAGAACGGCACCCGGCGGATGTGTGTGGACTACACGGACTTGAACAAGGTGTGTCCGGCTGATCCTTTTGATCTCCCCCGTATTGATCAAATCGTTGATGCTACGGCAGGTTGTGGACGCTTAAGTTTCTTGGATGCTTATTCCGGGTATCATCAGATTAAGATGGCAGTTAAGGACCAGGAGAAGACGGCGTTCATCACTCCGTTTGGAGCCTTCTGCTATGTGTCTATGCCCTTTGGACTCAAGTGTGCACAGGCGACTTACCAGCGTTGTGTACAGAATTGTCTTCATAAATAGATCGGGTGCAATGTTCACGCTTACGTGGATGATATTGTGGTTAAATCCATCAAGGAGGAAACCGTGATAGATGACTTAAGGGAAACCTTCGATAATCTCCGGGTCTACAAGATGATGCTTAACCCGGCCAAGTGTGTTTTTGGTGTTCCTGCAGGCAAACTATTGGGCTTCTTGGTTTCTGACAGAGGCATTGAGGCTAACCCGGAGAAGATCAAGGCTATCACCTCCCTAGCTAAGCCGGCATGTATAAATGACGTTCAGCGTTTGGCGGGTCGCATCGCTGCTTTAAGCCGTTTTATAAGCCGTTTGGGTGAGAAAGCTATGCCCCTATATCAGTTGATGAAGAAAACTGATAACTTTATCTGGAATGATGCAGCTAATACCGCTTTTAAGGATTTGAAAAAGCAACTGGTAGAGCCCCCCGTCCTTGCTGCTCCGGTTGATAAGGAGCCCTTGCTACTATATGCGGCGGCAAACGCACGAGCCGTCAGCGTAGCTATTGTAGTGGAGCACAAGGAGGCGGGTAAGGAGCATCCGGTTCAGCGGCCGGTTTATTATGTCAGCGAGGTGCTCATTGAGTCCAAGCAGCGGTACCCGCATTGGCAGAAGCTCGTATACAGTGTGTTCATGGCGAGCCGGAAGCTCAAACATTATTTTCAGGGTCATCCCATTACTGTGGTCAGTTCTGCCCCTCTTGGTGATATTATCCAGAACAGAGAGGCTACAGGGAGAATTGCTAAGTGGGCTATAGAACTTGGACCTCATGGCCTCAAATATGTGCCACGCACTGCTGTTAAATCTCAGGCTTTGGTGGATTTCATCAATGATTGGACGGAGTCTCAAGTGCCTGAGCAAAAGCCGGATAACACTTATTGGACTATCCACTTCGATGGGTCCAGACAGTTGGAGGGCTCGGGGGCTGGTGTTGTATTGGCTTCCCCTAAAGGTGACAAGTTCCATTGTGTGCTACGATTGATGTTTCCTTGCACTAACAATGCGGCTGAATACGAGGCTTTGCTCCATGGTCTTCGGGTGGCTAAGGAGATGAGCTTAAGCCGGGTAAGGTGCTTTGGTGACTTAGACTTGGTGGCTCAACAAGTATCAGGCACTTGGGATTCTAAGGATCCTCTCATGGTGGCTTATCGCCGCGAGGTTGATGCCATTGCTGGGCATTTCCAGGGATACCAAGTGGAGCACATTGATCGCAGGAAGAACGAGACGGCTGATGCTTTAAGCCGGCTAGGCTCTCAGCGAAAGCCGGTGCCGCCAAACACTTTCCCGGATGTCCTGTATAACCCCTCGGTTAAGTTGCCTACAGAAGAGGACTTGGCTATCCCTGACCCGGAGGCACGACTGGTGGCGGCTCTTCATGTCATACCAGACTGGACAATGCCATATCTGGCTTATATAACCCGGGAGAGTTGCCTGAGGATGAAACTCTGGCCAGGCAAATAATCCGGCGGGCTAAGTCAATGATTGTTATTGATGGCGAGTTGCATCATCGCAGTGTTTCAGGGGCATTTCAGCGTTGTATCTCCCCTGAGGAAGGTCAAGAGATCTTGCGCGAGATCCATGAAGGGGATTGTGGCCATCATGCCGGTTCAAAATCTCTTGTGGCCAAGGCTTTCCGTCATGGTTTTTATTGGCTGACGGCTCACGCTGATGCAGAGGACTTGGTCAGTAAGTGTGATGGTTGCCAAAGGTTCTCACGACGGGCTCACGTGCCGGCTCAGGAGTTGAGGATGATCCCAATCACTTGGCCCTTTGCGGTCTGGGGGCTTGATATGGTTGGGCCTTTTAAACGGTCCAAGGATAGGAAGACCCACCTCTTGGTGGCCGTTGACAAATTCACGAAGTGGGTGGAGGCTGAGCCAGTTAGCAAGTGCGATGCAGCCACGGCGGTTCAATTTATGAAAAAGGTGATTTTCCGCTTCGGCTTTCCGCACAGCATCATAACTGACAATGGCACCAATCTATCCAAGGGCGCTATGGAAGAGTTTTGTCAACGAGAGCATATCCGACTTGATGTTTCCTCGGTGGCTCATCCCCAATCCAATGGTCAAGCTGAGAGAGCTAACCAGGAGATTCTGAAGGGCATCAAGCCCCGGCTTTTGGTCCCTTTGCAACGGACGCCGGGTTGTTGGGTGGAGGAGTTGCCCTCCGTCTTATGGAGCATCAACACTACTCCTAACAGGTCTACAGGCTTCACGCCTTTCTTCATGGTTTATTTAGCAGAAGCAGTCCTGCCCAGCGACATCCGTCACGATTCACCTCGTGTGGCGGCTTACGTTGAGACGGATAATGAACAGGTGCGCCAAGATGCTCTGGACTTGTTGGACGAACAGCGTGATGTGGCAGCAGCCCGTTCGGCGATTTACCAACAAGACCTGCGCCGTTATCATAGCCGCCGGGTCAAATCCCGGGTCTTCCAGGAAGGCGACCTTGTGCTCCGACTCATCCAGGATCAAACAGATGCACACAAATTATCCCCACCTTGGGAAGGGCCCTTTGTGGTCAGTAAGAACTTGCACAACGGGTCATATTATCTCATTGATATTCGGGAACATAAAGATTCGCATAAATCTGACGAGGAGACCCGTCGGCCGTGGAATATAGCTCAGCTTCGGCCTTACTACACTTGAGCTACCGGCTCTCGTGGTGTACATATTTATCTCAGACATGTATATATTATGATAAGCAATAAAACAGGACCTCTGTCCTTTTTTCTCCTCCAATTATGCGTGTGTTATTTTTTACATGCTGATTTAAAGGAGGATCCGGCTTATGATCGTATTCGAGTCTAGCCGTAAGCAGTAAGGTCACTTGGGGGCTTCCTGTTCAAACATGGGTCGTATCCGAACCAAAGAGAACATAGCTGTCGATACCCACTTGATTGGCAAAGTGCCGAGCTCATTGGGAAGTTAACTTTGATCATATTTGAATCACAGTTTAACCCCTCTGAGAACCGACGTGGATCGTATTCGAATCGGCGTCGTTAAACAATTTTAAGAATCATTTGGGGGCTTCCTGTTCAAACATGGGTCGTATTCGAACCAAAGAGAACATAGCTGTCGGTACCCTCTTGATTGGCATCGCCACACCCACTGGGGGCTACATGATCGTATCCGAATCTTGGCTTAACCCCTTTTGGGCCGGGTCTCTAGTCGTATTCGAACTGGAAGCCCCTAAGTTCTGATTTATCACAAGTTTACTCTGATTATGACAGTGTGCATGGCCGGGTCTCACTTGCCGGCTTAATTTTGGGTTTATCTTGTTAGTTGAACATCATGGATGTCATCAAGGCAAGTAAATTAGAGTTAAGATGCCAACCGTGCTACCCGGGTTATTTAAGCCGGAAGTATGTTTACAGGCCGTTAAGTGTGTTATCACGGCTATGTTCAGAGTGTAACTAAGGACCAGTCTTTTTGATTCATATTCCGGGTTATCCATCTCAAACGCCTGATCCTTAGGGTGGTCAGCCGCCTTGAGACTTGTGATTTGCCTTTTTATGCAGATACTTAAAGGCACCTTTTAAGGTTGAGAAGGACAAAGGGATAATTATGACCCGGAGGAACATCAAAAGGATAATTTCAAGGGATTTCAGCATTCATTACGTGCACGATGGCACGGCAGAGATAAATTGTTACACCTATTCCATTACAAAATTCATCAAGTCCCAAGGATGGAGCGTAGTTCGGTGAACCGCCAGCCGCTTTATGATGCCTGCTGAGTTGAAGTCCCCGGCTCGTTCCTGTCTTCTGCTCCGGCTGATCCCAAGACCTCGAAGGTTGACGACTTCTAGTTGATGCCGCTGAGAGCTTCGAACTGGGCCTCTTCGTCAATTAACCCGGCCGGGTCAATCTCCGGGGCGAAGGTGTGCTGACGAGCCGGAGGAATCAGATTGAGAGCTTCATAGCGAGGGGTTGGAATCCTCTGATTCTCCATGTTGTACCCCGGCTGATACTTGGTTAAGTCGGTGTCATTCCCGATGATGGTGGCCACCGGGCGTACAGCCTTCACGCATGCCGCGAAGTCCTTCTGGTCGAAGGCTGAGCCGTCTTCCTTCAGGCTTGGGTAACCCAGGGCAATGTCTGCCGGGTCTAGCTCCGGCAGGAATGCTTTGGCCCGGCTCAGCGCGGCAATTGCTCCGGCTCTTGCGGAGGCTCGGCGTAGCTCCTGGATCCGCTGCGGCAGAACAGCGAGCCGGCGCAGGACTTCGGCCAGATGGGTTGGCACCTCGTTGGATAGGGCCACCACAGCTAAGGCGCGCTGTGACCCGGTGTAGAGTTGTTCCACCAGGGTGTACACAGCCTTTAACTTAGTGACCACGTTCTGGTTGAGGTTGGCACTCCTGGGACCTGTTTAACAAGATCAGATAAGCCGGTGACAAGGATGAATCATAACATATACAGACTTGATGAAAGCCGGTGAGGCGACTTACCGAAGATAGCAGCCACCATTTGGGAAACCTGGCGCTTTAGGCCGGAGAGCTCAGCGGTCTTCTCAGTGAGGGCCTTCTCCGCCTGTTCTGCCCGGGTCACCAGTGCGGCCTTCTCCTCAGCCCAGGCCTTCCGCTCAGCATCAAATTCGGTCTTCAGTTCTCTTGAGCGGCGATGCTGGAGACAAACTTGGCATTTGCCTTCCGGGTCTCCATCTCCTGTGTCTTCAGCCGGCTCTTGAGATCCGCAAGGTCCGACTCTAATTTCTTGCCAACAGCCTGCATATATTTCCGGGTTATTAACAGTCATTATATAAGTCCCAAGCACTTTCCAAGCAAAGACACTTGGCACTTGGGGGCTAATGCATATTGAACGTATCTATCTACGTACTGCCGGCTCAGTTCAGTAAGCCGGGACCTAAATCTACAACATACTCAAGTGTAAGTCGTCGACTTGGGGGCTAGCATGACAAGGGTCACTATGCAGTAAGTAAGAAGACAGCAGAAGGATACCTCAGATTTTTGTTGGATCTGGTTGACCATGGCGATCTCGGCGTCCCGGCTCTTGTGAACTTGGCTGATGTAGCCAGAGACGAGCTCTCCAATGCTCAAGTCGGTGTAGCTGGAGAGGTCCAGATTCACCCGGTGGGGCTGCAGCAACTCCCCCTTCACGGAGCATTTGGCCAACGCGGTCGGTCTCCCCGGCTTAATGAATTCCGTCCGGGTGATTACCACGTCCGGGTCGTCTGCTGGTGGAGTTGAGCCGGAGGCCTCTGGGTTAACTGACGCTTCGGTCGTTGTTTTGGTAGTCGGGGCAGGGGCTTCAGGCGCCGTGTCCATGGGAATGGTGGCTTCGGGGGCGGAGGCAGCTGGCGGCTCTTGAGCCGTCGCCTCCGGCTCAGGCAAGTCTGGCACTCCAGCTGACCTGGTTTTCTTTGCTCTTTTGGTGAGCTTTGCTTGGGCACTGAAAAGGCAGAAGTGTTAGGCATACAAAGAGTAAGTACATACAGATAATGTAAGGAGATTGTTATTACCCGGGTGCAGTCTTGAAGGCCGGCAGGCTTGACTGCATGGAGTCACCCGAAGAGGGGGAGGTCTCTTGATAATTGGAGTCGGAAGAGTTGAGTGGCTGACGGATGACACCCGCCAACGGATGAAAAGGGTACAGGTGAGAAAAAACCTCAGTACGACGCTTCCTGGTTGCGTCGGGTAACCCGGCGGAGAGGTCGGTGTCTTTGCGGGCCCGGGTGTGATGCCGACTTTCGTGAACCTGCTGCTTCAAAAGAAATTGAGGGTCTTGATGAGCTAATGGATGTGAAAAGCTTACTTTCTGGGTTACTCTTCGGACTTTCAGCTGTGGCAAAGGCTCCGAGTCGGAGGAAAGTGACATTACCTCTTCAACCACCGGGTTACTGGCGCCGGTGTCATCCTGTCAGTGAGCAAATGTTGATAAGGCGGACAACAACAAACAACAAATATGGCAAGAGTTTAAAGGTTTAAGGGTTACCTCTGACTCGGAGCTGTCGCTTAATTGCAGTAGCTCCGAAGCAGTGGGTCTGCTTTCCTTTTTGCGAGGGGCGGCTTTCTTGGCGGCTTTCTTCGCCTTCCTGGCCTTCTTGGCCGCCTCATGGTCATACTTGACCCGCCAGATTTTATCATCAGCCTGAGAAATACAGCAAGGAATTCTTAGAATGGTTCAGATCGAGGTGACATGCAAAAGAAGTTGAAAGGTTAAAGTCAGCGGCTTACCGCTGGGGCTGGATTGATCTTGCAGAAGGGGGCTAGCCCGGTTCTTCCGCAATCTGCCAAGATCTCGTTTAGAAGAGCCTTGGTCTCTTCCTCGGCAACGTCTTCTAGAAGATCATTGCGACTGTGCCTCTGCGGGTCATCCTTTCGCCCGGTGTACTCACACATTAAGTCGGGGCGGCAACTTAATGGGATCACCCGCCATGAGATCCAGACCTGGACCAGATCAATTTCGTTCAGACCGTTGCCTAGCAGGGCCTTGATCTTATTGATCGTTGGAAGCAGAGGCTGGCGTTCCGCGGCAGTCAGTTTGTCAGATAGCGGATGAGTCGGCTCTAGGCGCGTTGGGCGAAAGCCGGGCAGCGGATTCTCATCAGCCGGGGACGTATCTTGGCAGAAGAACCAAGTCATATTCCAGTCCTTAGGGTGGCTCAGCGGCTCTGCGTAAGGGAATAGACAGTCCCTACGCCGCTGGATGGAGATGCCGCCTAATTCCAGACTTGGCCCGTTGGCACACTCATTTTGGCGGTTTAAATAAAACAGCTCTCTGAAGAGCAGCAGACTCGGCTCTTCTCCAAGATACACTTCGCAAAAGACTTCGAAGTTGCAGATGTTGGATACGGAGTTGGGTCCTATATGCTGAGGCCGAAGGTCAAAGAAGTTGAGCACGTCCCGGAAGAATTTTGAGCCGGGCGGTGCGAAGCCCCGGCTCATATGGTCCGCAAAGATCACTACCTCCCCGTCCCTCGGCTGTGGTCTTTCTTCTGACAGATCAGGGGCACGGTAGGACATCACTTCCTTCTTGGGCAGATATCCGGACTTAACGAAGTTGGCTAGGGTCTCGTTAGTGACGTTGGATCTCATCCAGTTGCAAGTGATGGGAGCCTTGGGAGGCATGGTGAAGGTTGGTGGTCTATGATAAAGAGAAAAGTATCCGGGTTAATTATAAACCGGAGATCTATTGTTCAAACTAAGGTGGCGGCTTATGAAGGGGACTAATGATATATATTCAGATACGGTGGGTTATCTAAGCCGTAGGGCATTCAGAATAAGTTGGTCATATACGGCTTACCGCAGTTAAGCCGGAGGATTCTACAGAGCAGGGTTCTCTTTAAACCGGAAAGTTCTACGGCACGTGTTTTCTTTAAGTTGGCAATATAAGTCGCCAAGATTCAAGGGCTGCAGTTTTTACTAAGTGTGGTAAAACAGGTTTCACATATTGCAGTAACTTTTTTGGATCAAAATGGTCGGGTGAAATGAAAATTTTCTAGACCTAAAAAACAGAGGCAGGAGAAGTTCTTGAGGTGGAACATGGTTCTTATGCAGTAAAAGGAGGGCTTCTTGCAGGTGAAATGGATCTCAAACATCTACCGCAGTGGTTCTACGCAGAGTTAAGATCAAGGGAAGGGTGGTAAAAAACAAAACTACCGCAGGCCGCAACGAACTATGAAGAACTGGAGGAACCGTATTGTAGATCTACTCTACGGGGTGGTGAGAACTTACCGGAGCTGAAGAGGTGCGGGAGTCGCCGCCGTTTGTCTGGTCCAGGTCAGGGTGATGCAGCGGCCAAGGTTGACCAAGGTCGGGGCGAGACGACGGCGGCAGAGCACGAGCTCGGGCAGAGGAGCAACGGCGCGAGGAGGAAGAAAGGGAGCGTGAGAAGAGCACGTTGGGCCGGCCTATTTATAAGGCGAAGTCATAAGTGGGCGCGAGATTCAAGGAGACCACGGCGTGGTTATCTCCCCCTCACGACGCCTCGATTTTCGGAAAGACAGTAAAAGCAAAGATCCGTTGCGGATCTGGCGGAGTAAAAAACGGACTTAATGGAGGATGATGTCACGGCGGATTATCCGAAGTCAAGAGGATGACGTCACTCCGGGTTATGGCCTTCACATGAATGGTAAGCCGGAGATTTTCTCTGTCGGCAGAGTTGAAGATTGACACGAGCCGGCTCAAGTCAATCTGGGGCCTAATGTTGAGGATATAGACCTTAGAGTCACCCGCCAGGAGGGGCCGGGTTACTCTTCGGATGGTCATTGCCAGAAGCCCGGAGCCAAGTTTCAAGACAATGGGCCAGAGATGGGCTGAGACCCGGATATGGCTTAGGGCCTGTAGTTACAATCATTATTATAGTAGACTTGTAGTATAAGGCAAGTATAGTTTAGAGTCCGAGCTGGACGTTCTTATGAGCCGGCCGGGACTCTAAGAGCTGCTGGGCGTCAGCCTCCCTATATAAAGGGACGACCCGGCAGCGGTTCGAAGGCGACAACAATCTCATCGAGAGCCGGGCATAACTGTTTAGCTCCCTGCCGATCGTAACCCTAATCAGTAACACCTCAAACTGGACGTAGGCTTTTACCTTCATCGTAAGGGGCCGAACCTGTATAAACCCTCGTGTTCATTGTCCCGCATAACCCCTTCAAGCTTCCTAGTTGCGATGGCTCCACGACTAAGTCCTAGCTCGAGGACATCTGCCGTGACAACTCCACGACACTTGCCTTTTCGATCGTTGCTACTTTTGTGCTAGCCTTCTTAAGGCAAACTTGTTTAACTTATGTCTGTAATCAGATATTGTGCCTTTCGCTGACTCGTCTATGATCGAGCACTTGTATTCGAGCCCTCGAGGCCCCTGGCTTGTATTATGATGCTTGTATGCCTTATTTATGTTTTAGAGTTGTGTTGTGATATCTTCCCGTGAGTCCCTGATCTTGGTCGTACACCTTTGCGTGCATGATTAGTGTATGGTCAAATCGGGGGCGTCACAAGTTGGTATCAGAGCCAACTGCCTATAGGAATCCCCTTTCCAACTCCTTGGCCGAAGTCGAGTTTAGTCAGTAAAAAACTTTTACTAACATGGCTGTTTGGCTTACGGGCCCACGTCGCCATTGGGTGGTATTAGGATATTTTACTCCTTGCCTATACTCTGGGACTCTGATCTCTCTTCTATTCGGGTTAAGTGAATTTTGCTAAATCTAACATTAGGATCTCGTTATCACTTTCACCTGGAGAGCCCCTTATTACTGATGATCGTCTGCTGCACGTGAAGACCCTGAAGATACTCTCCGCTGATAACCCGAGAACTTGTGTTCATCGCTTTTGCAATTCCCTTTCATCGATAAACTCCTATGGATAACCACGTATACTCGCCACTCATACAATGTTTCCCAGTTGATCTTGTTATTACAAGATACCCCGAAATTCTCTCTGTTGTTCCGAGAATCCTTTGAGCTTACTGCCTTGCTGTTCTTTGTCACCTGAATACCCCTACGGATAATCCTCGCACTTACCGAGTATCCGCTCATCCCCAGTTGATTCAAGTATTTCACAAAAGTGTTCAAAATATCATTCGATCTTCCGAAAATCTTCAGGAGCCTTTTTGCTCTTGAAATTCTTGCTTACGTGCATTATGATTAATCTTAAGTCTCGTAATCTTATTGGCATCTCTTGTCATTATCATTTTGAGTCCGTAGATTCAAATTGTTGCGAATGCTCGCAATCCTCAATCAGATCCTAGAATTCTTCCTTCTGGCTCAGACGTCATTTTAAACGTGAGCTGGATCTCGACCAATCAAATTTGCCATCGATTGTACCCGTAAGTTTACTCGACTTATCCATCCTCAATCAGAGCGTTTGCTTCTGATCCCTTGAATTTGAAATTATAATTCCTTTGCATTGAGCTTTGAGTTAGTCAGTTGTTTCTATAATCTGATCTCCTTGCATTTTTTTCCTCTGGTTGAGTACTGATGCTCACATCAGATCCCTTGTGGACCATCAGACCCTTTTGTCGGATTTTGTCCGACAATGTCCTTCATATGAAATAAGCTTGTGAGCTTTTCCTCAGATACCTGATGCCTTTTTTAAATTGTATCCTCTGCTTTGTGAACCATGCTCTACTTTCGAGCTTGTATTATTTACTCCGAAGTTTGTGGTATGTGTTCCTAAGATGCCCGGATGGGTTGAACCTATGCCTTCCATAATATGTGTGAACTCGAAAGTTTTCATGAGTCATACTCTTCTGGTATTTTGCCAGATAAAATTTCAACACTACAACTTCTTTGAAAAATGAGAAGTAAATGAAAGGTCATGCGTTGAACAAGTGGGAGTCGACCTTGAACCCTGTGTTCATGCCCATGGACACGATGTATACCTTATCATGGAAGCTTCTCTTAAAATAATTATCCCCTTGTAATAAGTTCATCTGGTATCCGTGGACGTGGTTCCGACCATGTTCTCCTTTAAATACCATTTCTCATACAAGTTTAAGCACTTGTCTTCTGTAAGAGCAATACCTCAGTCCAACCTCTACTTTGGTTTGTCGTCTAGTATTACCCCCTGGTATCTCGAGATTATCACGGAACTGCATAACTTCTTATGAGTTCTCCATCAAGTATTACATTCTCATTGATTCCAATTTTTCATGGGCTCCGAGTTATTAAACACTCAAGGACATCGATAACTGAATCGAGTCTGCGTCACGATTAAACAACTCTTAGTAATCTCCTTCGTTTATGAGTCCGTACTCGATCACGTCATCCCTAGCCTGCTCGGCTATGTCATTATCGTGCCGATTTTAACTGTGCTACCTGGTCTTTATTCCCAGAGCACCACTTTCGACGATGAGCTAAGCTTATGTCGATTTTCCTCGTCATATCATTTCGCCTTGAGCAGCAAGCTTGATTTCGAGTTTGTGTCCTACCCATGGTTCCAATAACCGTCTGCTTCATCATTCCTTTGACTTGATGTCGTCGCTGATTGATTACATCTTCATGAAATCTCTCGACAAATGTGTCGTGATCATCATCAACCTTATGCGCTCTTCCAGGATATCGATTGAGTTCATGATGAGAAATACCATCCTTGCCCTCGATGATCTGTGTTATCGTCGACCACTTTATTGCCTTCCCACCAACACAAGCTTGTTCGTGTTTGGTGTTATACCTTGAGTTCCTTGCTATCCAGCAATTGTCCTTCTTTACCTTCGAACATTAACATCTCTTATGTCATCTATGTTGTGAGAATTTCACCACCTCTTAAGAATTCTTGATACAATTGATACATCTCGCCATCTACATTCATCTCTTGGTCCCCGTGTTGTCTCCAACCGGAATACCGATGATCGGATTATGAGATGTAATATTCAAAATTACTAGCAACCTTATTGCCTGTAAGATAATGAACGATAGTTTCATTCCTTGTGTATTGGTTATTGAATCACCATTCTAAACATTGATCATGCTACCTAAGCCCATATTTCGGGCGCACCTTTCAACCAATGTTTAATTGTGTATGTTTTCCTCGAGCATACATAATTATATCATTTGATCTGACAAGTGTTCCTCCTTGTTCACATAATTGTGGAAATCCATCCTTTTGGAATTCTCGATGAATTGTCGCTGAGCCCATCAGCCACCTCCTCATCCTCTCCTTGGTTTAATTATGAACTATTGTTTCAGGAAACAACTCCCATAGTTCATTTTCCGAGAATCTTACAATGTCATCTCGTCGATTTGTGTTGCACCTTTTCTTCTCAGACATCCCGAGTCTGAGGTATCCTGGCACTAATAAAATCTGAATCTCGGTCAGATATGGTGGTTGGGACATATTTCCAAGAGTTATAACATTGGCCTTTCTATGACCCGGTAAGGTGATGTCATGCCTAACCCACCTGGCCGGAGGACCTATTGTTATAGTTTCCTTTTTAACAAGGTTATCCATTCTTCCATGAGGAAATTGTAAGACTTATTCTATAAGTCGTTCCTGATGGATCCTTTTGTGTATCCAAAGTCTAACCTTTACTTGATGACCATGTCAATGCTATCTCGAAGCATGTCTATGGTACTCCGATTTTCAACAGAAACATTTGAAGCCCAAAGCTAATTGTTTCCTGCTCAATTATCCAAACACCGTTGTATGGGTAATGTCATGAAATTTCTCTCCCCTTACCTAAAGGGTTTTGTACTTTATATCCTATCATGGATATCATGCTCTGCTTGTCCTTGGGAAGGATATACCCTTGAAATATGTGTTTAAACACATTTTCCTTTCCCTTGTTCTGTTTACTCTGATAATCTTATTTTCCTTTCCCTTGTTTTGTTTAACCTTTCTTGTAATTTGACTTAGCTGAGCAGAGATAATTCCCTGCTTAGTTGAGCACCTCGTTGTACCACTCTCTCAGTAGACCATGTTACTTTTGTTGATGACATTTCGGTAGCCATCGATGGATGAGAACTTTGCCTATTGGTCCGCCTCGTTTCAACGAGCAGGAAAATGGTTCTCTTCGTCCCTTGCCCTTGGTACCGACGTTGTTGCCAACATAACTGACAGGCTACCCTCTGACATGCCTTATATACATGATCGTGCAAGAAGTCACTGCCCTTCCTACTTTTAAACCACATGGTGGGCCCATAACCCACAGTTCCACAGGATCGAAACCTGACTCTCTTGTACACCCCCTGTTCCCAAAGTTATTCCTCCCGCGTGGACTCGTATGTAATTCATGAGCCACCTTCCGATGAGATCATCAATTCTTGTTTCGGACACAAAAATTATTCCTTTGCTTTGAAACCCTTTCACCTTCTGACTAGGCATTGAATGATTGCCTAGCTGCTTGAAACTTCTTACTGTACCTTCAAAATTTACCCTCGATGTGTTTTATTTGTTTAGCTCGAGAGGTACTCATATGCTCATTCATGGGTTAATCCCAGATTACTACCCTTATAGCATTCTGTCGTTGCCGATCTGCCCCATTACCTACTCGTAAGTACGATGAAGATCCCAAAGAAAAGATGCCTACTTCATCATGATGACCTGAAGCACAGAAATGAATACATCAACAAAAGGGATCAACCTCTTTGAAAGGGCAGCCAAGACCGAGAAGACTCGTTAGGTTTTTTCGCTACCAGCACCTTCCCCCTCCCCCTTACTCCACCGCTTAAATCTCGGGACGAGATTTCTTGTAGTGGAGGAGAATTGTGACGCCCGGATAATTAAGCTACAGTAAACCTCTGCTAAAGATGCCACGTCACCTCTGTTACTGTCGCTCATCTCACGTTAGTTCAAAACGATTCGAATTGAAATTTGAATTTTTGTCAAATAACCAAAGTTTTCAAATATTAAAACTAAAATGTTCGGAGTGAACCAAATATTGCATAGATAAAAATGGTGGAGAAACCTAAATTTAATAAAATGATTAAGTGTTCAAAATAATTAAAATAGAGGTTCAAATGTTAAAATAAATGCCTTTTGAATTTTATAAAATATTAAACTATTTTAATTTGGGTTGAGGATTAATGTGGCAATAGTATACTTAAAAGTATTAATTTAAGTGCTAGTGATAATTTTTATAAAACTAAAATAAAAGAAAACTAAAAGTAAAACAGCAAAAGGAAGATAAATAAAAAGAAAAGAAACAAAACAGAAAAATAACTAACAAAAAAAAAGAACCCTCGGGCTCCGGCCCAGCAGGCCGGCCCAACCGGCCCAGCCGGCCACTTTCCCCCCACTCCTCCTTAT
>NC_057814.1:497105623-497107121 GCF_018294505.1 Triticum aestivum | reverse complement strand
CGCCGCTCGTCGTCGCCAGCCCCCGCCTCGTCCCTACGCCCCGTCTCCGCCGGCGCCTCCTCGTCTCCTCCTCACGTCGGACCTCCTCGACCTCCTCCCCGACGGCCTCACCAAGCCACGCTGTGCCCCGTCGCAGCTCGCCGTCTTTGGTGCCACCTCGCCGGCGCCGCCTCCCCGCCGGACTGCGTCGTCCTCGCCCCCGTCGTGCCGGACTACCCCGTCCCCGCCTCTCCTTCGCCGGTCCTCCCCGTGCCTCACCGCCCTCTTCTCGTCAATGGGGTGAGCTCCCCGTCGGGCCCCATCCATCTCCCCCTCCGAACGCTGCACCACACGCCGTCCCATCGCCACGCCCGCCACGGACCTCTGGCCGTGAACGGCTACGCCCAGCCGTGCCTCCACGCGCGCCCTGGCTGCCCTGTGCGTGCCTTGGCCACGTGCCTCGCCCGCCTGTGCGTCGGCGCTCCCGAGCCCGGACCTGTTCCGACCGAACCCGTCGCCCCTCCCTCACCACACCGTGCCGCCCCGCTCCGGCCACTGTCGCCGGCGCCGGGCCATGCGCCGGCCCCCTTCACCCGGTGGCCGCAGCGCCCTGTCGGGCGGGCTGGCGCCCGTCGCCGGTATCCCCTTTGCCCGTTCGGGCTGTGCCCGTAGCCCACACCCGCTATGGCCCCCTTGCCTATGACATATGGGGCCCACCCCCAGAACGTTAAAAAAAAAGAGATTATAAAAAAAATATAAATAAAAATAAATTTAATTAACTAATTAATTCATTAAGTTAATTAATCCTGTTTAAATTAATCTAATTAATTAGTTAATTTAATTAAATAGTAATTAGTTTAGCTAAACCCTAATTAACCTAAACAGAGAATGACAGGTGGGTCCCACTGGACCCACATGTCAGTTTGACTTAGTCAACCCCTGTTGACTACTAATGTCAGCATGACATCATGCTGATGTCGTAAATCCAATTTCGAATTAAATTAAATGATTAATTAAATTCCAGAAATTAGTAAATCTTTAGAAAATCATATCTTTTAAACCGTAGCTCAGATGAAAATACTTTCTACATGAAAGTTGCTCAGAACGACGAGCTGAATCCGAATACGCAGTCCGTTCGTCCGCCACGCGTCCCTAGCATAGTGAACCTGCAACATTTTACCTCCGGTTCATCTGCCCGAAAACGTGAAACACCGGGGATACTTTCCCGGATGTCTCCCCCCTTCACCGGTATCACCGCATACCGCGTTAGAACACGCCTAGCTCTGCCTGTTGTCCTGTTATGCACTTGCTTGCTATGTATTTACTATTTCTCCCCCCCCCCTCTTCTCTTCGGTAGACCCCGTGACGATGCTGATGCCCCTGTGGTCGACTACGTCACCGACGACCCCTCCTTCTTGTCTGAGCAACCAGGCAAGCCCCCACTTGATCACCAGATATCGCCTATTCTTCTCTATACTGCTTGCATTAGAGTAGTGTAGCATGTTACTGCTTTCCGTTA
>NC_057814.1:497096188-497105437 GCF_018294505.1 Triticum aestivum | reverse complement strand
TCCCCCCTTCACCGGTATCACCTCATACCGCGTTAGAACACGTCTAGCTCTGCCTGTTGTCCTGTTATGCACTTGCTTGCTATGTATTTACTGTTTCTCCCCCCTCTTCTCTTCGGTAGACCCCGTGACGATGCTGATGCCCCTGTGGTCGACTACGTCACCGACGACCCCTCCTTCTTGTCTGAGCAACCAGGCAAGCCCCCACTTGATCACCAGATATCGCCTATTCTTCTCTATACTGCTTGCATTAGAGTAGTGTAGCATGTTACTGCTTTCCGTTAATCCTATCCTGATGCATAGCCTGTCATTGTTGCTACAGTTGTTACCCTTACTTGCTATCCTACTGCTTAGTATAGGATGCTAGTGAACCATCAGTGGCCCTACACACTTGTCCGTCTGCCATGCTATACTACTGGGCCGTGATCACTTCGGGAGGTGATCACGGGTATATTCTATATACATTATATACATGACACATGTGGTGACTAAAGTCGGGTCGGCTCGTTGAGTACCCGCAAGTGATTCTGATGAGGGGGCTGTTACTTTGTGGCGGAGCGACAGGGCAGGTTGAGACCACCTAGGAGAGAGGTGGGCCTGGCCCTGGTCAGCGTCCGCGGTTAATTCGACATAACATGCTTAACGAGTTCTTGGTATTTGATCTGAGTCTGGCCATTTGGTCTATACGCACTAACCATCTACGCGGGAGTAGTTATGGGTATCCCGGCGTCGTGGTATCAGCCGAAGCCTTCGTGACGTCAGCGACTGAGTGGCGCGCGCCGGATTGGACTGGAACGCCACTAGGCTAGGTCTGCTTCCGGCCGCGTACGCAACGTGCAGGTGTGCATAGGGCGATGGGCCCAGACCCCTGCGCGCATAGGGTTAGACCGGCGTGCTGACCTCTCTGTTGTGCTTAGGTGGGGCTGCGACGTGTTGATCTTCCGAGGCCGGGCATGACCCAAAAAAGTGTGTCCGGCCAAATGGGATCGAGCGTGTTGGGTTATGTGGTGCACCCCTGTAGGTAAGTTTATATATTCGAATAGCCGTGTCCCTCGGTAAAAGGACGACCCGGAGTTGTACCTTGACCTTATGACAACTAGAACCGGATACTGAATAAAATACACCCTTCCAAGTGCCAGATACAACCCGGTGATCGCTCTCTAACAGGGCGTCGAGGAGGGGATCGCCGCGTAGGATTATGCTATGCGATGCTACTTGGCGAACTTACCATCTACTCTCTTCTACATGCTGCAAGATGGAGGTGGCCAGAAGCGTAGTCTTCGACAGGACTAGGTATCCCCCCTTATTCTGGCATTCTGTAGTTCAGTCCACTGATATGGCCCTTTACACATATACCCATGCATATGTAGTGTGGCTCCTTGCTTGCGAGTACTTTGGATGAGTACTCACGGTTGCTTTTCTCCCTCTTTTGCCCTTTCTATACCTGATTGTCGCAACCAGATGTTGGAGTCCAGGAGCTAGAGATCCCGAGGATGATTCTACATGGAGTTCGGCTTCGAGGAGTAGTTAGGAGGTCCCAGGCAGGAGGCCTTGCCTTTTCGATCTTTGCTACTTTTGTGCTAGCCTTCTTAAGGCAAACTTGTTTAACTTATGTCTGTACTCAGATATTGTGGCTTTCGCTGACTCGTCTATGATCGAGCACTTGTATTCGAGCCCTCGAGGCCCCTGGCTTGTATTATGATGCTTGTATGGCTTATTTATGTTTTAGAGTTGTGTTGTGATATCTTCCCGTGAGTCCCTGATCTTGGTCGTACACCTTTGCGTGCATGATTAGTGTACGGTCAAATCGGGGGCGTCACAATTCCTTATGTCTTTTCTCTTAAACCGGCACACCATAACATGAGCCGGCCTTCTGGGGCTTGGGCCTTGTCGTCCGTCTGACCCGCCCGCCGGGTTAATAATGAGTCGCCAAGATCGGGTGGGTTACCCATGAGTCTTCATGCTCCGGGCGGATCACCAGTGAGTCGCTAAGATCCATCCGGGTCATACGTCCGGCGGGTTACACCGCGGGGTATATCCCCGACACAAGGCATGCAAGGGGAAGACGACTATGTTAGAATCTGAAGGGTTACAAACTAGGTCTTTGCAAAAGATCCAAACGCCAGGAGATAATAAACCAACTCCAGTTTTTATAGATACTGCTCTAGCACAAACAAACCCAACTCCTACTGATAATAAGCAGATTCCAGTGGCCAAAGAACTAGTCCGCTCCAGTCCAGCAAAAATCTGTCAACTCCATTCTAAGAAGCGTGTGCGTATCCTTACATCATGAAATTTTATAGCATGCTGATCATATTTTCTACATGTTTCTTACCCATCTCTCTTTTAGAAAAGAAGCTTAACAGATAGAAGAATTTCTGCACTGGTATCATCTGTGAGGAAAGATTCTTGCAGGAATTCTCTATACTCCAATGCAGATGTAAGTACCTGTGGTATATCACTATATTTTTACATCAGCATGTATTTTGTTAATCGGTGTGAATCCAACCTTTATCTGATCTAAATTTAGTTGTAGAAAAATGTATGATTAAAGGCCACAATGTTGATTTTTGTAAGGAAAACTGCCAGGTAGTTTTGCATCCTGAGCTGCATGAGTGTACTATCTCATATCAGTGGGTTTGATTACTTTGGTTCTGCAGTGGATTTTCAGTGTTTTTTACTGTGTTGTCCCGTCGTATCCCTAGCTCTTACATCATACTCCCTCCGTCCGGATTACATGTCGCAGAAATGGATAAAACTGGATGTATCTAGAACTGAAATACGCCTAGACCCATCCATTTATTTCCAGATGGAGGGAATACATGTCAATATGTCATGCCTTTCTATTCTTCAGTACCTATTCCATCTCTGATGTAGCATGTTTTATAATTGAAGCACCATTCTTCTATATAAGGCATGCAAGGGGAAGACGGCTATGTTAGAATCTGAAGGGTTACAGACCAGGTCTTTGCAAAAGATCCAAACGCCAGGAGATAATAAACCAACTCCATTTTTCATAGATACTGCTCCAGCATATAGAAACCCAACTCCCACTGATAATAAGCAGATTCCAGTGGCCAAAGAACTAGTCCACTCTAGTCCAGCAAAAGAATGTCAACTCCATTCTAAGAAGCGTATGCGTATCCTCGCATCATGAAATTTTATAGCATTCTGATCATATTTTCTACATGTTTCTTACCCATCTCTCTTTTAGAAAGTAAGGTTAAATGATAGAAGACTTCCTTCATTGGGATTGTATTCGAGGAAAATATCTTGTTGGAATTCTCTGTGCTCCAATGCTGATGTAAGTACCTGTTGTATATCACTATATTTTTACATCAGCATGTATTTTGTTAATCAGCGTGAATCCAACCTTTGTGTGATCTAAAATTAGTTATAGCAAAATGTTAAAGGCACCAATGTTGATTTTTGTAAAGAAAACTGCCTGGTAGTTTTGCATACTGAGTTGCATGAGTGTACTATCTCATATCATGCACATTACTGAATTGTAGTTCTGCTCTGGTTGCCCATTCATTCATTGTGTCAATGCTGCTTTCTTATTACCTTACCTGGCTGATGATAGTTGTGCCATATTGTGTTAATTTGGTGTTGGCTAGTTGCCCAAACGTTCGTTGTGCCAATGTTGCTTTCCTATTATCTGACTTGGCGAATGATAGCAATGCTAGTGTCTTAATTTGGTGCAGGCTGCTGAAGATAAGAAGACAAACTCTGAAAACAGCAAGGCAACCCCATTGTTTATTTCCAATAAATCTAGGCCAGGTAATATGCCAATAACTCATGATTAATCTGTTTGGTTTCCCTCCTAATTTATGTTATGATGCAGTGGTCGAGACACTCTCCACTATCAATAATACAAGCCTGCCAAAATCGCCATCTGAATCTGTTCAGTATCCTCTATCTCGAATGCAACGGAAAAAATGTATGTTTGTGAACTAATTAATGGCTAAAGGAATGATGGAAATGGTGGAGGAATCAGAGGTGCAGAGTCGTGTGACACAACAACTGATCAATGTTTTCAGAGACAGTGTAGCAAAGCAGCAAGAACTTGCCCACATGCTTATGGGCGTCATCCGTGCTGAGGTTGCAGATTGTGACGTGTTAGATCGTTAGGTTCTGTTCATTTATTTGCACTGGCATCAATCTTTGATTGCCCAGTGGATGTAATTTCCTGTAATATATGCTGGATGTGCAACGTTTTTCCCTGTATGTCATACCTTTGCTTGATCGGTTTTGGTCCTGTGCATAGTTGCTCGTCGTAATGGGCTCAAATTATCTAATTTGGCCTAAAGACATGTATGAACTTTAGTGGGCCCATTCAGTTAATGGGCCGTTACCAGGCCGAAAGTTAATGGTCGGCCCTCTTAACTCCCAGGTCATTAACAGGCTGACATATAAGCGGGCAACAGGTGGGCCCAATTGATTTCACGGGCCATTAACAGGCCGTTACTAAGTTCGGGCTACATATGGCCCAACTATACTGTGGGCCTTTAGCAGGCCGAAAGAGACAGTGGGCTTGTACTGGACCATGAAGAGCATGGGCCGCTAAGAGGCCGAAAGTCAGGTCGTATTGTAAATGGCCCAACTGTGTTGTGGGGCTTTAGCAGGCCGAAAGAGAAACCGGGATGGTATTGGACCATGAAGGGCATGGGCCGTTAAAAGGCCAAAACCCAGGTCTGACTACAAATGGCTCAACTCGTTTATGGTCCGTTAACAGGCTGAAAGGAAAACAGGGCCGGGAATTGGCCCAACACTTAAATGGGTCGCTAAAAGGCCAAAACTCAGGTCCGACTACAAATGGCCCAAGAGATATATGGGCCGTCACCAGGCTGAAAGACACAACGGGCCAGGAATTGGCCCAACACTTAAATGGGTCGCTAAAAGGCCAAAACTCAGGTCCGACTACAAATGGCCCAACTGATTTATGGGCCGTCAACAGGCTGAAAGACACACCGGGCCAGAAATTATCCCAATATTTAAATGGGTTGCTAAAAGGCCGAAAGATGTACATCATGAAAATTGGCCCATCCACTGAATGGGCCGTTAACAGGCTGAAATCTCATCGGGCCGATATTGAGCCCAAATATATAGCGGGCTGTTAACGGGCTCGAACTGACGATGGGCTGCAATGGTGTCAAATCTTTAATGGGCCGTTGACGGGCCGAATTGGCACATCTCGTATGGGCTGTGGGCTTAAATGGACCTGACACGAGTAGGCCTTATATGGGCCGGCCTGCTATTTTTTATTGGGCCAGCCTTTTTCACCGGAATGGGCCACTGTTGGGCCGTGCCACGTGTTGACCTATCATAGGCGCCTCCTGTCCAATGAGTGGATGACATCTGTCCCAACGGTGAGGCAACACGTGTTTCCTCCGGCCAATGATGATTTTACACGTGGAAAATCCCCATTGTTCCGGGCTATTAACGGGTTCTCGGATCCAAAATCAGACCCGATAGCTTAACGGTGTTCTGTTACGGTGGATGCCACGTGTCGGTCACCCTTGACGAAATCACTTCTGTGACGCGCGATTTGTCGTCATGGAAGTGGACACTTCCGTGATGATAATTTTGGTAATGTCATGGAACACTTCTACGACAGCACATGTATGACTATCTTGATTCTGTCATAAATTTGTCATGATTGTACATGCATGACAGAAAACGTGACCTACTGTGACAAACACGTATCATCACGGAAGTGTATTTTTTTGTAGTGTTGTACGCTTCCCAGTGAGCCTGCACACCCGACTGTGCTCGCACACCTCCCGTTCAGTCAAGCAGCTGTCCACACGGCACCTCCTATAGCCATTAAAACCAAGACACGTGGGGTCACGTGTTTGGATAACTGAACGCACACGGTTTGAATTATACAAACGTTTGAGATATTAAAGTGGCGGCTATTTTTTCAAAATGCCTTTGTTGGCTGTCATTATTCGAGTGCGCCTTCGCTCGAAATGGACACGAAAAATACCACAGCATGTCGGGTGCCCTTCCATGATAGCACGCCAAGTTTCATCAATTTCAGACGAGTTTTGGATTTACTGGAATTTAAAAACCAGACATCTCAATGTTTTGTCGGCAATCAACGGTGCCCTGGTGTTTGAAATTCATTCCCATTTCTTGCATGGGACCTAAGCATGCACCCAAGGACATCAAATTTCAACCAATTTATATGCACTGGAGCATGCGCATGTAGTTCAAATTTGAATTATGCACATAAATGCATTGAAAATTCAGTTAATGCATAAAAATGTCCAAACGAACCCCGAAAAATCACAAAATTCACACAACACTCCTGTTGTTCTATGTTGGCACAAGAAAAAAACTTGAAAGCAATAAGAGGCAATGGATATTGTTTCGTCCCCAAAGGTGGGACGTTCCCTACCGAAAACCATCATGCTTGTTGTGAGAAGCTCCGGTTTGTGAGAAGCATATACCCACACCTGCCCTAGATGGGACAAAATTTGTACCACGGCATGTCGGATGCCGCTCCATGATACCATGCCAAGTTTCATGAATTTCAGACGAGTTTTGGATTTACTAGAATTTAAAAACCAGCCATCTCAATGTTTTGTCGGCAATCAACAGTGCCATGGTGTTTGAAATTCATTCCCATTTCTTGCATGGGACCTAAGCATGCACCCAAGGACAAAGATTTGATTTTTCAACAAATTTATATGCACTGGAGCATGCGCATGTAGTTCAAATTTGAATTATGAACATAAATGCATTGAAAACTCACTTAATGCATAAAAATGTCCAAACGAACCTTGAAAAATCACAAAAATTCACACAACACTCCTGTTGTTCTATGTTGACACGAGAAAAAAAACTTGAAAGCAATAAGAGGCATTGGATATCATTCCGTCCCCAAAGGTGGGACGTTCCCTACCGAAAACCATCATGCTTGTTGTGAGAAGCTCTGGTTTGTGAGAAGCTTATACCCGAACTTGCCCCAAATGGGACAAATTTTTTACCACGGCATGTTGATGCCGCTCCATGATATCATGCCAAGTTTCATGAATTTCAGATGAATTTTGGATTTACTAGAATTTAAAAACCAGGCATCTCAATGTTTTGCCGGCAATCAATGGTGCCATGGTGTTTGAAATTCATTCTCATTTCTTGCATGGGACCTAAGCATGCACCCAAGGACACATATTTGATTTTTCAACCAATTTATATGCACTAGAGCATGTGCATGTAGTTCAAATTTGAATTATGCACATAAATGCATTGAAAACTCACTTAATGCATAAAAATGTCCAAACGAACCCTGAATAATTCCAATTCTTTTATGATCGCTGCAGATAAAAGTTCTAGCAATTCAAACACCGTCCATGGCCGCTGTGACCCCATTATGTAATTCAAATCAAGACGAAAAATCAAGTAGATCCCACACAGTTTATTATAACCAACCGTGTGAGATGCAGCACAAAATATCTTCAGACCGTGTCTGAATAAGGGACCGTGTCTGATGACACTTTGCGCGCCAGTTTTTTGTCTGAAGCGATTCCAAATTTTCGGCTTCCGCAAAAATATCTACCTCCCCGCCCCCTCCCCTTACCAAAAGCCACACTTCCCCCCTTTCCGCCTTCCATTCCAAGTTGAAATCTTCACTGCTTGCTTGCAGCGCCGCCGCCTCCTCGCAGGCGACCCTCCTTCATTCTGCTCGGCCTCGCCTATCCAGGCAGGTAATCCACACCCGACCCCCATCCTCCTTCTCCTTCCACATCCCACATGCCCTGGCCGTCGGTGCGAGCGCGACACCTTCCACCCAAATCACCGACCCCTCCACCAAATAAGCGCCGGCCTAAGCCATGGTGCACGCAGTATAGCCAGGACCTCAAGGAGCATTTGGCAGCGAAGAAGCAAATCGCGGCCGCACGCCAGATGAGGTCGCGATGGCTGCCATTCGTGCCGACCCCCAGATCTTGGAGGAGCACCTCGCCGTCGAGGCCACCGTTGACGCCTCGCGCACCGACGCCGTGACGCGGTTGGCTGCTTTAGAGGACAGTTCATGGCGTTTTCTCGAGGCCACTGTCGGCGCCTTCGACGAAGACTACGAGGTGTTTTTTCAGCGTGCACGTGCTTACCTCATCTCGAGAGCCAGAAGGTTGGTGCCCGGAGAGGCTCAGGCTACTCACCACTACAACGAGGGCACCCACGATGCAGAGGTCTCGCCCTCTTCCATGTCCAAGGAGCCAATCGTCATCGATATCTCCGACAATGAGGAGTAGCTTGTCCTATTAGCTCACTATAAGGACCCATGTTGAGTTTGCTAGCTAATGCCTTTCCTTAACAAATTCTAGTGAATTGTGCTATCTACTTTCACCATGCAATCTTCTGCTATAGTGTATATGTTCTATATGTCGTGCAATGTGGTGTTCAATTAACTTCTTGGTTCAATTCTGCAAATGTGATGTTCAATTCTTCAGGGTGCAATATTTCCAAGTTGTTAAGCATGCTTGGTTTGGTTAACTACCTGATCTTCTATTAGGAGTATGTTATATTGTTCAATTGGTGTTTAGTTAACTGCTTGGTTCATTTTTTGTGGCTTGGTTCACTTGTTGTGGTGTTTAGTTAACTGCTTGGTTCAATTCTGCAATGCGATATTCAATTGTTGTGGCTGCATTCTGTTATTGTATACCATGTGAGGAATAAATCGAATTTGGTTGTACTAAATACATGAGAAACAAATACAATTGCTATATTTCCAAGTTGTTAAGCATGCTTCATTTGGTTAACTGTCTGATCTTCTATTAGGAGTATGTTATATTGTGCAATGTTGTGCTTAGTTAACATTTGGTTCATTTGTTGTGGTGTTTAGTTAACTGCTTGGTTCAATTCTGCAATGCGATGTTCAATTGCTATGGCTGCATTCTCTTATTGTATACCATGTGAGGAATAAATCAAATTTGGCTATACTAAATACATGAGAAACAAATACAATTGCTATATTTCCAAGTTGTTAAGCATGCTTGGTTTGGTTAACTGTTTGATCTTCTATTAGGAGTATGTTATATTGTGCAATGTGGTGCTCAGTTAACGTTTGGTTCATTTGTTGTGGTGTTTAGTTAACTGCTTGGTTCAATTCTGCAATGCGATGTTCAATTGATGTGGCTGCATTATGTTATTGTATACCATGTGAGGAATAAATCGAATTTGGCTACACTTAATACATGAGAAACATATACAAGTGCTATATTTCCTAGTTCTTAATCATGCTTGGTT
>NC_057814.1:497067376-497095916 GCF_018294505.1 Triticum aestivum | reverse complement strand
CAATTGCTATGGCTGCATTCTCTTATTGTATACCATGTGAGGAATAAATCAAATTTGGCTATACTAAATACATGAGAAACAAATACAATTGCTATATTTCCAAGTTGTTAAGCATGCTTGGTTTGGTTAACTGTTTGATCTTCTATTAGGAGTATGTTATATTGTGCAATGTGGTGCTCAGTTAACGTTTGGTTCATTTGTTGTGGTGTTTAGTTAACTGCTTGGTTCAATTCTGCAATGCGATGTTCAATTGATGTGGCTGCATTATGTTATTGTATACCATGTGAGGAATAAATCGAATTTGGCTACACTTAATACATGAGAAACATATACAAGTGCTATATTTCCTAGTTCTTAATCATGCTTGGTTTGGATAAATGGGTTTTCCGTGTGGCTTGAATTAATCTGATGAATCTGCAATGTGCTTATTTGTCATCAACATATTTTACTGATAGCATGTGAACCCTTACTTAACCTGATGACTAACTACCTTATATGTGTTGCAGGGAAACAATGGGAAGCACGGAGGTTTACAAAATGGTACTAACTATTATACCTTGCCTTTTTGTATTCCTTTGCCCCATTTCTAATATAGAGAAGATATTTATGCACATCCTTGTTTTCAGGTTTCACTGATGATTACCTCTCAAGCCACCTCTGTGGTCAGGAGGCGAGGAAAGTTTTCATACAACACCCATGGTTCAATATTGAAGTGTTCCTAAAGAGGTCGAAGGATGGACGGTCAATCATCCACAGGCACTGGCCTAAAGTTGCAAAGACCTTCAACATGAATGAAGGCTCAATATTCGCCTTCCGCTTCAGCAGTTTTCTAGATGAGATGCATCTCTCTATGTACCATCTATGATGCCAATTTTGAAAGGTTCTAGATGTTGCATGTGAAACTTGCTGGTGGTGCAGTTGTGTAATTGGGTAGCTGAGTGCTGAAGCTATATCATGTTGTACTCTGATGTATTTCAATTATGAAATCCTGCTTCCTTAATATGGAAATGGCATATATTATGTGTTTAATATGAATGTCAATTAGATTAGTAAATGGATTATTAATAATAGGGCAATTAGCCTGCTAATTGGCTAATTAGCTTGCTAATTGGGTTTTCCTATTGCAAACGGTTAATGAGAAACCACCATGGGCGATGACCTCACGCAACGCACACAGTTTCTAGGAATAAACCGTGTTGGATCAATGAACAATCACACACGACATTCTCTTCAAAACTGTTTGCGTTACGCCACCTTGCGCAAACGTTTTCCTTGTAGTGACTGTGTGGATGTATATACGAACGGAAACGTTTAGTGGTGACTGACTATGTGGGATGTACTTATGACCGGAAATGATTTCGCCTGTATAATTGTATTTTTTAGCACTACTGTATGTATTTCTGCATTTGAGTGCTCGCCGTTCGCACACGACCTCATTTTGCCGAGTGAAAGCACAAGTGCTCCCTGGGTGATTTTGGTAATTAATGTCAACATATCTCTTGTTGGACTAATACTTCTACCTAGTATGTTTCAGATAAGTTCACCAATGAAGTGGCATGGACTAGAGGATGTGGATCCCCTTCAAAATGCTGAAGACAAAGGATTGGCTCAGGCTCAAAGCACAAGACTCTACATTTTCTATTTTAGTGATCCAAGATCACATTGAGTCTATAGGAAAAGCCAATACTATTAAGAAGGGATGAGGTGTTGCTTAATGAGGTTCTTGCTCAAAGTGCTTAGAGATATGCTCCAAAGCCCTCAACCACTTTCTCACATCCACATATGTCCTAAACCAAAAGTCAAACTCGGACCCACCGAAACTTTCTATCCGGCGCCACCGAGTTCAATTGACATAGCCACTGCCAGAAACCCTAATCAATTCGGTCTCACCGATGGGATCTCGGTCTCATCGAGATGGGCTTGCAAACTCTCTGTTGCCTATTGCAATAATTTCGGTCCCACCGATATATGCAATCGGCCCCACCGAGTTTGCTTGGCCAACTCTCTGTTTTGCTTATTACCCAAATCGGTCCCACCGAGTTTGAGTAATCGGTCAAACCGAGATGAGGATTTACCCTAACCCTAGCACATCGGTCCCACCGAGTTGAACCATTCGGTCCCACCGAAATGCCTAACGGTCACATTATGAACCAAGTCGGTCTGACCGAGTTCTCTGAATCGGTCCCACAGAGTTTGGTGATTTGTGTGTAACGGTTAGATTTTGTGTGGAGGCTATATATACCCCTCCACCCACTCTTCATTCGTGGAGAGAGCCATCAGAACATGCCTACACTTCCAACACATATTTTCTGAGAGAGAACCACCTACACTTGTGTTGAGGTCAAGATATCCCATTCCAACCACATAAATCTTGATCTCTAGCCTTCCCCAAGTTGCTTTCCACTCAAATCTTCTTTCCACCAAATCCAAATCCTGTGAGAGAGAGTTGAGTGTTGGGGAGACTATCATTTGAAGCACAAGAGCAAGGAGTTCATCATCAACACATCATTTGTTAGTTCTTGGAGAGTGGTGTCTCCTAGATTGGTTAGGTGTCACTTGGGAGCCTCCGTCAAGATTGTGGAGTTGAACCAAGGAGTTTGTAAGGGCAAGGAGATCGCCTACTTCGTGAAGATCTACCCGAGTGAGGCAAGTCTTTCGTGGGCGACGGCCATGGTGGGATAGACAAGGTTGCTTCTTCGTGGACCCTTCGTGGGTGGAGCCCTCCGTGGACTTGCGCAACCGTTACCCTTCGTGGGTTGAAGTATCCATCAACGTGGATGTACGATAGCACCACCTATCGGAACCACGGATAAAAAATCTCCGTGTCTCCAAATTGCCTTTGCACACTCCAATCCCATCCCTTTACATTCTTGCAACTTGGATGCTTTACTTTCCGCTGCTCATATACTCTTGCCATGCTTGCTTGGTATGTATTATGAATGTTTAAACTTGTGCCAAAACTCCACATCAACCTAAGGGAATTAAAAATAGCAACTTTTCTTCTTAGAGTCTATTCACCCCCCCCCCCTCAAGACACCTCTTCTCGATCCTTTCACCGAGCGTGAGTGCCAGGAGGGCATATCCCCAACAGTTTCTGGGTCGTGTGGGAAGGACCCCCCCTATCGCCCACACTCACTTGGCGATGGTTCCGAATGTCATCGCGGAAAGGGGTTAAAAACCGTTTGTTTAGGACCGAGGCTCACCAGTGTTTGCTAGCAAGATAATTTGTAACGAGCAAGTAACGATAATTGTCGGAGTAAATGGCCACGGGTAGCCTAACCGACTGCCCCTGGCTCTTCAAAAATTATCAGGCCATTTGAGCCTTCAAGCATTCCAAGCATTGGGCCGCCTTCCCCGGCCGGCTACCTCTGAAGCCGACTCTCAGAAGGCGACCCAGCCTCAGCAACCTCCCCCCAAGATAACCACGGGATGGCCGACTCCAGGAAGCCGGCCATAGAGGATGCCGACTCCCCAAAGCCGGCCATGAAGAACGCCGACTCCCCAGAGCCGGCCACGAAGAGCGCCGACTCCAAGAAGACGGCCAGGACCGCACCCACCAAAACTACACCCACATAACGGTGACAAGACGGGGTGTGGCCACAGTGCGGCCCACTACCCCCGAAGCCCAAGGCAGGCATGGCCACAGGACGCCGTACGGGACGGCCATCTCCCGTCCGGCTCGGCACTGTAGCCATGCTGGCCTCAACGTCACCCACGACAGACGCCAGTACGGCCCACGGGCGGCGGGCCCCTTTAGCCAGAGAGAGGCGCGAAGGCGGCCCGGCCTCCCCCAGTCGGCCAAGGGCGTAGCCGGCCCCCAGAAGCGGGCTACCCCCTCCCTCGAAGTATGTGCCACATTAAGGAGACAAGACGAGGTAAGGCAACAGTGAGAGCCCTCGAGGCGGCACACTGTAGCCACGCTTACCTCGACGAAGCCCTCGTCATTAGGGACGAGGCTACAGTAAGCAGCCGCCGACAAGACCCCTAGGCAGTGGGGCCGGCCTGTCAACCAAGAGGCCGGCAGCCGGCGGGACCCACCAGTCGGCGGGCCCCAACGGCCGGCGGAGAAGCCGGCAAGCGCAGACGCTGACGACTGGGACCAGCGCCCAGCCGGATTACAATTGTACCCCTGGGGGTAGGCCTATATAAACCCCCCGGGGCATCCATGCAAAGGGTTGGCTTCTTAGAGTTACACACACACCATAGAGAGAGGGAAGCAAGAGCTAGCCTTGTTCTTCTTCTCCCTTGAACCCAACAGCTCTAGGAGCATTTGTAGCTACTCTTTCTGATCTAGTGATCATGCGGAGACCCCGCAGAGCAGGACTAGGGGTGTTATCTCCACGGAGAGCCCCGAACCTGGGTAAGATTCGCCGGCGTGCATGTCTTCGCCTCATCCCGTTTCCAGGCACCGGCGACGTCTTACTGGCACCCACCATGATAAGCCACCCGTTGGCATATGTCGCACCTACCACCCGACATTTGGCGCCCACCATGGGGCCAGGTGCACCGTCGTCCGGAGACCTGTTCTGGACGGGAACCCTCTTCCTCCCCCGCGAGCGCAGCCAGCCTGCTGCGCCCGATGGCGTTTGCCTCGACGCGCTGCATGGCGTCGACGACGCCTGCGCGGCGAGCTGCCTCGCCGATCTTCTCGGCGGGACTCGCATCTCCGACGAGCCCGCGTCCGACGCGGGCATGGACTACCCCGAGAGCCGCCTCGTCAGCCTCCTCGACCAGCTTCACATCTCTAGCGAGCCCGCTGCAGATGTGGAGTCGGTCGGCTCCACCGACCCGATGCTCGTCGACTCCGACACGGCATTGCTCGACGCCTACCCCTCCGACGTGGTGGTCTTCGACGATCCTCTCCCTCGAGCTGACACTGGCAGCAGCGCTGTCACTGTGACACCCCAAAATTTTGACCTTGTTTTATTTATTAAAAATTTTGCCAGGAAATAAAACTTTTCCATTTGTCAAGATTTACCCTTTTGTTATTGTGGATTTTTACTTCAAGTGGAAAACTTTCAAAAGGTATTGTTGGACTTGAATACTCTCTATGATAAAACAATTCTTTATCAGTGGATTTAAATTGCAAGATTTGTTTTCTCAGAGCTTTATTCTTTTAAAATGATTTCTTTTGAATTTGGAGCCTGTTTTGCACTACAACCATTTGACAAATGCATTTAAAATTTCCACCAAAAATTTGGGGATGTCATGTGATGTTTCCACATCACTTTTATGCAAAAATACCTTTTGGCCATTGGAGATTTTGAGCTCTACACCAACTTTTCCAATCTGGTCCAGTAGGCACTTTTGCACTACACCCTATTTAAATATTTCTTTAAAAATTCTTCCAAGTGTTTGGAGATGTCAGTGGATGCATACAATTCAACCCTATGCAAAAACCCAGTGATGTTATTTGAAAAATTTGAGTAAAACAACCTCTTTTTCATTCTGGTCCAGTTTGGTGATTTGAACCGCAACCAAATTTTATTTTGCTCTAGTGACCCTGAGCTTTTTCCTACTTGTAGCCCTCCCTTCAAAACCCTTAAGTCCAGGAGAGTCGACTCATTGGAGGATTTTAAGTGCATGCAGTAAACCCTTTTTCTTTCTGTCCAAAACTGGAGTTTTGCAAAACTCACTCTAACAAGTTTCTGGTTTTGCCCATATGATCTTGCCTTCACCATCCACACCTAAAGAGACCCTGATCTGGAGATTTTGGCCACTCCAAGAGTTGCCTAAGTGCACTTGGCATTCTGTCGAGCACTTGGCGTGCACAGTCAGTTTTGGGCATGTTTCCTAGTTTGCACTGTGAACTTGCTCCAATGACCCAGCAACCTTGTCCACTGAACTCCTAGCTGTCTCTATCCTAGTCCTGTTAATTACCAGCCCCACCCTCGCGCGCTAGACCGCCCTGGCATTTCGTCGAGCAGGATCCGTGCGTGCTCTGGGCGCGCCCAGAGCGCCCGTTTTGCACGCGCGCGCACTGAGCCGCCGCGCCGCACTGCCGCACTCGACGCGACCCGTCCCTGGCCCCTGCTCCACCGCTGAACCGCGCACTAGCTCGCCCCCTCTCCATGCCATCTCTGGCGCCCTGCAGCGCCGCTAGCAGCGCTTTTGGCGGCACGCCGGCGTCGGCAGCAAGCCTCTGCCATGGTCGGCGCCGCCCAAACCACACCAGCGCGCCAGCTGCCCCCATGAACAGCTCAGTCTTATCCCGAAGCTCGTCGGCACGCGCTCGTCGCCGCCACGTCGCCCTGCAGCTACAGCACAGCTGTCGCCGGCGATCTTATCCTCAGCCGCCGCGGTCCAACCTCGAGCGCCTATTTAAGGGATCCCCGAGCTCGTTCAAGACCTCAGGCAACCTCAGACTTTCCTCCTAGCGCTCCCCAAGCAGTGGATCGACCCGTAGTGGCCATCTTCCTCGTCTCCGGCCAGTGCGGCCGTCGCTAAGCTCCGGTGCGATACGTCGCGGCCAGCCACTCCCCCGCCCAACCGACGCCACCAGTAACTTCCCCTTGTCCTTGCGGAGCTGCCCAACTACCCAACCTCGATCGGAGACCACCAGACCCCAAAAACCACTTCACCACCGTAGCCCCCTCCGCCGCGGAGCTCGCCGCCGGCGATTTCTTCCACCCCGATGACCCAGCGACCACCAAGAGGACCGCCTCGGTCTGGCTGGTCCATCCCCGCCCTCAGATGCCCTCGAGGAGCCGCCGTTCGTCGCCGGCGATCGCCGGAGCCCCGCTCCCGTCGGGCAGAGAAGAGGAGGGAGAGGGAGGAACGGTCAAACCTGACCAGTGGGCCCTCTGGACCCACTGCCAGTGACTCACGCGCCGTCTCCTCTGTTTAAGTGAAAGCGTATACCCACGGAGTACGTCTCCCCTACCCCGAAAGCGTATTCCCCTCGAAGCGTTTTCCTTTTTCTGGTTTTATTAAAAACAGAGTTTTGACCAGACTTTGACCAGGTATAACTTTTAAAATAAAACTCCAAATGAGTTGATTCTTTTTCCTAGCTCTCTCAAATTCCACCTAGTTTATTTTAAGATTTATTTCAAAAATATTTGAGACAACCTTTTGTACTGTGTTTGAAATATGTGTTGTTTGGATATTTCTCAAAATAGGATTTTTGGAGAAAAGGGAAAGCTTCCAAAAAGTGCATCCCTTGCATACTCTTGAAGGCAAGCATTTCTGAACTCTGGCATAATATTTGTTGTGGTGTTCTGATATGATTACAACACCATTTGGCTTGGAGTATGCGTTATCTTTATGTAACGATAAAGTCTCGTGCATGAGTGCTTTTTGGAGATATTTTGTGGTCAGCAATGGATACGCTAGTGATTTGGATCATCCTCGTGAGCTCCTCATGCATACCGGAAGGAAGCCGGGAAAGTCGTGGTCTTGGGTAGACACGAGCTTGTCCCTAGTCCCTCGTCGAGACAAGTATGTCCGGTATGGCATGGTGAGGCTTGATGAGTGGTGATTTATTCCACTAATGGTAATATTGTTGGAGGATACTTGTACCACCTGAGTCGGTCGTAGATCGAGTTTTGATCAGTAACTTCCTTATTTGTTGGTACTACCACTTGTCCCTGTCGCAGACGGGGTATGGTTCAGTAAGTTGTCAACCCCTTACCAAAGCACACACCGTACAGAGAGGCCATAGTGGAAGATACCGGAGGCCTCCGGTAGGCATGCCACTTGGTCCGGGGGCATGGGTGTTTCCGGTTGGGACCGAGAGGGGGGGCACCCCTTAGAGCGCGCGAATATAAATTTGATCCCATGCTACGTCAAGGTTGTAGCCTCCCCACTTAGAGTTTTGCTTGGCAGGTGTCGTGGGTGGTTCCAGGCACCGGTGAGTTAAGCTGGTGTGTGCAGGTCAGGCGTGTTTTCAATTAAAAGGCCGTAGGCGGAATTAGTCCCGATGGACTAAATAAATCCGTTACTCGTGGGAAAATAGTACTCCCTCTACAGAGGATATATCCTGTTGGATAGCCATGTTCATAGGTAAGGACCACAGTCTGAGTGGAATCTAGTAACGGTATTCGGATGGAGAACGAATTAGCTAGATCTCAGTGACGGTTTTTGGATGGAGACACGGCTAACTGGATCATAGTAACGGTATTCGGATGGAGAACAAATTAGCTAGAACTCAGTGACGGTCTTCGGATGGAGAAACGGCTAGACTAGATTTTTGTTTATGACCTGTGACATCTGAGGATCATATTTTAATTTTGTTATTATTATGGACTAACCATTTACATTATGTATTGTATTGAGTATCCCTGGGATGGTTCTACCTCCTGGATATTCACTGTGATTATTCTTTTATAAGCCCTTTCTGTGGTGTCGCTCAGACGCCCGACTGCGGCATCCTTGTGTGTTTATTTATCCTTTATAAGCCCTTTATGTGGTGTCGCTCAGACGCCCGACTGTGGCATACTTGTTGTTTATTTACCTTTCATAAGCCCTTTCTGTGGTGTCGCTCAGACGCCCGACTGCGGCATCGCTAATTTATTTGTAACCTTTCGAGGAGTCATTTTAGACACTCGCTCAGTGCATTTCTTTTACTTCCGTATTGCATGCGTGCATCACAGATTTTTTTTGTTTACTTCATGGCAGACTTATCATCATAAATGTTTCGGAGTATGATTATCTCCTGTCATATTATACCCGTGTTCGAGTACATTCAAACGTACTCATTGTCTTGTCCCTGGCTATTGTCTTGGCCAGATTTTCGCGCATGGAGATAAGCATCGCGGTGACAGCCTCGGAACCTACGTATTGACGATAGCAGCCTCGCGAAGATAGGAGTTATCCTGGTCAGCTGTTCTTGTGGGAAATGGAGTCCCATAGACGCAGATGTACCCAACCGCTTCCGCCCTCAACCATTAGAAACCAAGTGTTCTACTCCTAGGCCACAATGGTCTTGTACTACATATTTTTGTACCTTGCTTGGAATTCTTGTATCAAGTTGGTGCCTCATCAGCTAACAGTAATCCTGGGGCTGGTGAGCACAAAGGCCGTTTTCTGGGAAATTTTATCCCGAAAATCCGGTCGTGACAGTCACCGAAGTGTTGGTCATCAGCCACGTCGCCGACTCGGGCGAGAACGCCCACGACGCCCTGCAAGCGGCGATGCACGACCTATCCGTCCCCATCCCGGCCAACGCCAACGCCGAAACCCTGGAGGCACGCCGCCTCGCCCTCAACACGGAAGGCCAGAAGATAGCCTCCATGAGACGCCTCACCGAGGCCCACCAGCGCGAAGTCGACCGCGCCGCCTTCGGTACGCCGCCGCCTAGCGGGCCGAGCCGAGCCGGCTTCGTCCAGAAGCGCGGCGCGGCTATCGCCGGCATGCTGGGGGCAGATTGCCCCGTCTACGCCACCCCGCTCAAGAATCTGTGAGCCGCTCAGGCGGCCGCTGAAGAGCTAAATGGGCTGGGAGCCGATGAGCTCCCCTACATGACAAGACGGATCCAGCAGTTGATCGACGCGGCTGCAGAATGGCATGAAGCCGGCGCCCGCGCCGATAGTCATCCCCCGCGCCGAGAGCACGCCGCGACGTCCCGCTCGCCGACTGCGAGCGGCGCCCGCCAGAGGAAAGACAAGGAGCCGGCTGCTAGCCGCAGCCGGACTCGTATCACCATCGAGCTCGACGCGGAAGGCCGCCCTCAAGCGGTGCAGCGCCAAGGAAATCCGCCTCCTCCCCCGCCTCGAAGGGAGAGACGTCTCACCCCGCCGCCGTCACGCACCCGACTCTTGGTGACCGACTCAGCCGCCGAGAAGGAGTCGGCGAGAACGACGCCCGCCACCGGATCGACCTCCTTGCTCGATCCCTGGCGTTAGAAAAAGAAGACGATGTCGGCCCGCCATGCTTTGGCCCCCGCATCCGCGACGAGCCCTTCCCCAAAGGGTTCTCGCTCCCCAGAGACACGCCCAAGTACAACGGCTCCGTGAAGCCGGAAGATTGGCTCATCGACTACTCCACTGCTGTCAGCATAGCCAACGGCAATCGACGCGTGGCCGTGAAGTACGTCCCCCTCATGCTGCAAGGCACGGCGCGCACCTGGCTCAATAGCCTCAAGCCCTACAGCATCAACAGCTAGCTGGACTTCACGGAAGTCTTCGTCCGCAACTTCACCAGCATGTACAAGCGGCCTCCCAAGCCTCGCCAGCTCTCCCTATGCGTCCAAGGGCCCAACGAGTCGACCCGCGACTACCTCACGCGGTGGGCCGAGCTCCGCAACTCCTGCGAGGGGGTGCACGAGGTTCAGGCCATCGAGTACTTCACCGCCGGGTGCCGAGAGGGCACCCTCCTCAAGCACCGACTCCTCTGCGACAAGCCGGCTACCCTCGACGAACTACTGATCATCGCGGACAAGTACGCCACGGCTGAATCCTCGATGAAGACCGAGCTCCGAGTGGACGCCTCTGGGAAGGTGCTCGCTCCGGCTCCCAAGACGCCGGCTGGCGACTCCAACCGGCGCCCCTACCAGAACGATCACAAGCGCAAGGCCCCCATGCCGACTTCCACCAGTCGGCAGGTGGCCACAGTTGAAGACGAGCAGCCCGAAGAGCAGCCCGCTCCCAAGAAGAAGGGTGGCAGGCCGGCTTGGCAGCCGGCTTTCTCTTACGAGCAGACTCTCGATGCCCCCTGCAAGTTCCACAGCGGCGCAAAGCCGTCCAACCACACGACCCGAAAATGCCATTGGCTCACGCGAATCTCCAAGGGCGAAGGGCTGTTGCCGCCTCCGCCTCCCGGCCCGCCGCCTCCAGCCCCCCAGCAGCTGGCGGCTCGGCCGGCAGTCGGAACCATCCAAGATGAGTTCCCTGAAGAGCACGCCGCCTACGTCGTCTTCACCAGCCAAGCCGATGACAAGCGTAGTCGGCGCCGTCAGCATCAAGAGGTCAACGCAGTCGCCTCTAGCGCTCCCGAGTTCATGCACTGGTCAGAGAAGCCAATCAGCTGGAGCCAGGCCGACCACCCAGAGGTGATGCCATCCCCTGGCTCCTATGCACTAGTCTTGGATGTCACCCTCGCAACGGAGAGGCGAGCTGCCCGATTCTCCCGCGTCTTGATAGATGGCGGAAGCAGTATCAATATACTGTACCGCGATACCATGGAGAAGCTGAACATCAAGGCGAAGTAGCTTATGCCAAGCCGAACCGTGTTCCATGGTATCGTCCCCGGCTTGTCTTGCTCCCCAATCGGCAAGATTAAGATGGATGCTCTCTTCGGAGACAAAGATCATTTTCGCCGAGAAGCGATCTGGTTCGAGGTAGTGGATCTCGAGAGCCCCTACCATGCGTTGCTTGGCCGACCTGCTCTGGCCAAGTTCATGGCTGTGCCCCACTACGCCTACCTGAAGATTAAGATGCCGAGCTCGAAGGGGATCATCACGGTAACCGGCGATTACAAGAAGTCCATCGAGTGTGCCATGGCCTCTACCTGGCTGGCCGAGTCCCTCGTAGTGGCAGAAGAGAAGAAGATGCTGGAGCGGGTTGTGGCCATGGCCGGCAAGCAGCCGGCCCTGTCCCCAAATCCCAAAGACTGTGATGCACAAGGCTCCTTCCAGCCGGCCAAGGAGACGAAGAAGATACCTCTGGACTCGGAGAATCCGGAGAGGTTTGTCGTCATTGGGGCAAACTTGGACAGTAAATACGAAGGCGAGCTCGTCGACTTCCTCCGTGAGAATCGAGACATTTTTGCATGGTCCCCAAAGGACATGCCGGGTGTCCCGAAGGATTTCGCCGAGCACAAATTACATGTCCGAGCCGACGCGAAGCCGGTCAAGCAGCCCCTCCGCCGACTGTCCGAAGAGAAGCGAAGAATCGTAGGAGAAGAGATAGCCCGGCTCCTCGCCGCTGGCTTTATTATGGAAGTGTTTTTTCCAGAGTGGCTTGCCAACCCAGTTCTGGTACTGAAGAAGAATAACAAGTGGCGTATGTGTATAGACTACACCAGCCTGAACAAGGCCTGCCCCAAGGATCCGTTTGCTTTGCCACGGATTGACCAAGTGATAGACTCCATAGCCGGATGCGAGTTGTTGAGTTTTTTGGATGCCTACTCAGGGTACCATCAGATCAAATTGGACCCAGCAGACCGACTGAAGACTGCCTTCACCACACCATTCGGAGCTTTCTGCTACCTGACTATGACATTCGGCCTGAGAAATGCCGGTGCCACTTTTCAGCGTTGCATGCAGAAATGCCTCCTCAAGCAACTCGGCAGAAATGCCCACGTCTACGTAGACGACATTGTGGTGAAGACAGAGAAGCGCGGCACCCTGCTGGAAGACCTGAAAGAAACATTCGCCAACTTGCGCCGATTCCAAATCAAGCTCAACCCCGAGAAGTGCGTGTTCGGAGTACCAGCCGGCCAGCTGCTAGGCTTCCTGGTCTCCAAACGCGGCATCAAGTGCAACCCTGTGAAGATCAAGGCCATCGAGAGGATGGAGATTCCCACCAAATTGCGAGATGTGCAGAAGTTCACCGGGTGCCTGGCCTCCCTAAACCGCTTCTTCAGCCGACTAGGAGAGAAGGCTCTCCCCCTGTACCGACTCATGAAGAAGTCCACTCACTTTGAGTGGAATGACCAAGCCGACCAAGCCTTCCATGAGTTGAAGAAGATGCTGACCACTCCGCCTGTCCTGGCAGCGCCGACTGAGAAGGAGCCCATGCTCCTCTACATTGCCGCGACTAGCCGAGTAGTCACTACAGTTGTTGTGGTCCAGCGCCCGGAAGAAGGCCGAGCCCAGCTAGTCCAGAGGCCGGTGTACTACCTAAGCGAAGTGCTATCCAGCTCAAAGCAGAACTACCCGCATTACCAGAAGATGTGCTATGGGGTGTACTTCGCCGCCAAGAAGCTGAAGCCCTACTTCCAAGAGCATCCCATCACGGTTGTGTGCACCGCCCCGCTCGCCGAGATCATAGGCAGCCGGGATGCATCCGGCCGGGTGGCTAAGTGGGCCATTGCATTGGCACCATACACGATCTTCTACCAACCCCGCACCGCCATCAAGTCCCAAGCACTGGCCGACTTCCTCGTCGACTGGGCCAAGACCCAGTACCTACCGCCGGCTCCCGACTCTACCCATTGGCGGATGCACTTCGACGGGTCCAAGATGCGCACCGGCTTGGGAGCCGGCATTGTCCTCACCTCTCCCAAGGGCGACAAGCTCAAATACACGCTGTAGATCCACTTCGCCGCCTCCAACAACGTGGCCGAGTACGAGGCGCTCGTACATGGGCTCCGGCTAGCCAAAGAGCTCGGCATCCGCCGGATCCTGTGTTACGGCGACTCAGACTTGGTGGTCCAGCAGTCGTCTGGCGACTGGGACGCCAAGGACGCGAACATGGCGAGCTATCGATTCCTCGTCCAGCAGATCAGCGGGTACTTCGAAGGGTGTGAGTTCCTTCACGTGCCAAGGGCCGACAACGACCAAGCAGATGCCCTAGCACGGATCGGCTCCACCCGACAAGCCATACCGACTGGCGTCTCCCTCCAGCGCCTCCTCAAGCCGTCTCCAGAGTCGGACTCTATCTTCGTACCGCCTGTGCTAGATGCAGCCGGATCCGACTGGAGGAACCCCACAGGCGGCACGGGGACTTCGACAACTGGCCCGACGACTGCCGTAGTCACACCCGGCCCGGGGACTTCAGAACCCGGCCCGGGGACTTCAGAACCCGGCCCGGGGACTGCAGTAGTCGGCCCGGGGACTGCAGCAACACAAGAAGCGGTGGCCGACTCCAATTCCACGCCACCCAACCCACCCACCCGAGTCATGGTGGCTACACTAACAGAAGAAGAAGTCACAGATCCATCTTGGGCCCAGCCCATCCTCAGATTCCTAGTCAGCAGAGAGCTGCCTGCTGATGAGATCTCAGCAAGACTAGTGCAACGACGAGCCGGAGCATATGCAATAATCAACAGAGAGCTTGTGAAGCGCAGCGTCACTCGAGTCTTCCAGCGTTGTGTCGAGCCAGAAAAAGGAGTGGCAATCCTCAAGGATATCCACCAAGGCGAATGCGGCCACCACGCAGCCTCAAGATCACTTGTGGCCAAGGCTTTCCGCCATGGTTTCTTTTGGCCGACTGCCTTGGAAGATGCCAAAGAGATAGTCAAGAGCTGCAGAGGATGCCAAGTCTTCAATTCCAAGCAACATCTGCCGGCTTCTGCACTCAAGACCATTCCCCTTACCTGGCCCTTTGCCGTCTGGGGACTGGACATGGTGGGCCCTTTCAAGACAGCCCGCGGCGGCTTGACACATCTGCTTGTCGCCGTGGACAAGTTCACCAACTGGATCGAAGCGAAGCCGATCAAGAAGCTGAACGGGCCGACTGCCGTAACATTCATCACTGACATCACCACTCGGTACGGCGTACCGCACAGCATCATCACCGACAACGGCACAAACTTTGCCAAAGGAGCACTGGCACGTTTCTGCGCGACGCAGGGCATCCGACTGGACTTAGCGTCCGTTGCCCACCCGCAGTCAAACGGCCAGGTCGAGCGAGCAAATGGACTCATCCTCTCCGGCATCAAGCCCCGACTAGTTGTACCACTGGAGCGATCGGCCGGCTGTTGGCTCGATGAGCTGCCGGCTGTCCTCTGGAGTCTGCGCACTACACCCAACAAGTCAACCGGCTTCACTCCGTTCTTCCTTGTATATGGTGCCGAGGCTGTCATCCCAACCGACATCGAGTTCGACTCGCCTCGGGTCACCATGTACACAGAGGCGGAGGCCAAGGAAGCAAGAGAAGACGGCGTCGACCTACTAGAAGAAGGCCGGCTGTTAGCACTCAGCCGGTCCGCCATCTACCAGCAAGGGTTGCGCCGCTACCACAACGGCAAGGTCAAGCCAAGATCCTTCCAAGAGGGCGACCTTGTGCTTCGGCTGATCCAGCGAACAGCCGGCCAGCACAAGCTCTCGGCCCCTTGGGAAGGCCCCTTCGTCATCAGCAAGGCACTAGGCAACGACTCCTACTACTTGATCGACGCGCAAAAACCAAGAGCACGCAAGAGAGATGACTCCGGCAAGGAGTCGGAGTGACCATGGAACGCGAACCTCCTGAGAAGATTTTACAGTTGAAAGCAGTATGTATCATGCTACCCTTTTGTATTAAGTACGAACCAACAGGCCCCCCGAACAGTACTCGGGGACTTCCTTTATTTATCTATGAATGACGAGTGTCATATCCATGAATGTATTATTACATTTTCTTGTCTGGCACCGGGTTCGACTAGTCGGCCCGGGGACTGGCCACCTTGAGCTATATTAAAAGTTCTACCTGAAGTCAGACAAGTAGTGTGCCGGCTCCCGAGTCCTCTCTTGTTGAAAGTCGCAGCTCGAAGAACCGACTGTCTGACTAGCAAGAGCCAAGGCAGAAAGGATGCCCACACGAAAAACGGCTAAGGACTAATGAACTTATATAGTGAAAAGACGGCCTCCAACCACGCCCGCCAGCTGTCAGAACAGCCGGCTGGCCGGCTTCCTAAAAACTTAGCTCTAATCCAACAAAGCTAGAGTACTTGCCCTCCCAATTGGCCAAGCACTTCTCCAGCTACAGATTGCAGAGCAACTGTCTGACTGGGGAGGCGGCAACCAAGGGAGGGTGGCAAAGGAAACAGCAGAAGGATGAAAAGCAAAGAACGAGGAAAAGCCAAACGCATGCATAAGTCATATATACATATAAAGCCCCCAATAGGCCGGCAATCGACATAGTTCGAATACACCCCCAGTGGGTGGAATTGTGCAGACTTAACAGAATATTGTTCCAAAAGTGACAAGACAGGAAAACAAAAGATAGCGGACTAGACTAAGGCGCGGTGCGGGAGCCAGGCTGGTCGGTGGAGATGGCGTCGCCGGCTGAAGGAGTGGCCGGCTGGCGAGTCTCGGCTTGGTCACCACCGGTGGCAGGCGACGCACCCGCGCGTGACGTGGTGCTGGAGGCGCGGTCAGGCTGAGGCTGGTCGGCCGCTCCACCATCCGGCTCGGCGTCTTCACCCTCCTCCTCCTCCTCCTCGCCCTCGTCGCTGGAGTCGATCTCCTCCGCCAAGTCTTCACCGTCTGCCGGGTTCAGCCCGAACCACTCCTCCGGCTGGGCGACACCGTTGTCATCTACCTCAGGGGCGAAGACGCTGGTGTCGGTGTAGTCGGCGATCGCCGAAGCCCGCCGGATGATAGCCGGCCGCGCCGGCTCCAGCTCCGTATCGGCTTGCTGCCGCCAGGTAGCCAGCTGGTCCAGACTCAGGCCGGGTACCAGGCCTTGACAAACTCCATCGCCCGCCTGGCGCCGGACCGAGCCGCCGAGGCCTTCCAGGCTTCGAAGCGACCGATCGCCACCTCCAGCCAGTCGGCAGTCCGACTGAGGGTGCGGGGAACCACTTCGCCGGGCCAGAGGGCGGCCAGTACTTGCGCCCCGGCACGCTGAAGCCGGCGGAGCAGTCGGTGAGCCGGCTGGAGACGGGCCTAGATCGCTAAGAGCTGCTCCTCCAGCGAACGGCCAGCGTTTGGTGCAATCTCGACGCCAGCCTGCCTTCATGCTTGGCGCCGGGCTTCGATGATCTGGCTGGCGGCGGTAGAGTAGCCATGGAAGTACTCTGCGCAAGAAAGAAAGAGAGAAGAGAAAACACCAAGTCAGAAAACGAGCCAAAAGCGGCAGACGGCAAGAGAGGATGAAGAAGTAGGCGGCTTACCGTCAACCAGATCTTCGATCTGGCCATAGCCATTGATCAGAGTCTGCCTTGCTTCAGCCCAGCCAGCCGCTTATGTCTCGTACTCGGCCTGGAGGGCGGCTTCGCGGTCCTGCACCGCCTTCAGAGCCGCCTTGTGACCCTCCTCCTGGTCGGCCAACCTCTTGGCCAGGCGGTCGCGTTCCTGCACCAAGGCGGCAAGCTCGGCCTCCTTGGCACGAAGGGCAGTCTGAGACCCTCCCAGCTGTGCCCTCAGACTGGCGTTGGCCGCTGCAGGGACGGCAGAAAAAGAAGAAACAATAAGAGGAAGTCATCAAGGAAGATCCGGCCCGACTGCTCAGCAGTCGGCCCGAATCTCGGGGACTACACCCAGTGGGTGCGCTGACGCGCCCCCACGTGAGATAAAGAACAAAGCACTTACCCCGGCTCTCAGTTAGGTCGGCGGTCTTCTGGGTTAGCTCCCGAGCCTGGGAGTTGAAGGCAGCCGCACGAAGATTGTGGTAGTCCTGCAAGACAGACAGAAGAGCGAAGTAAGAACAAGAATAGCAAAGCCAAATCCACTAAGAAGTTCCAAGCCGCCTGCTCAGCAGCCGACTCGGAACTCGGGGACTACACCCAGTGGGTGCGCTGACGCGCCCCCACGGAAGAAACCAAGATCAAGAAGAAGCAAGATAAGAAGACTAACCCGGATGGCCGCCCGCGTCGCAAGAAATTCGTCGGTGTATCGCCTCAGCGCCGTAGCCTGGGCCTGGAGCCGAGTCCGGACGTCCTGCGAGGCCACGTTCATCACGGCCGTCCCTCCGCCCGGCGTCCACCCCGAGGTGGCGCTGGCCACCTCCACATCCTGGGCCGACGAGCTAGAGCCCGCGGCCGGCTGCGGCTCCGACGCAGCCTTCTGTTGCTCTGACGCAGCCTTCCCCGCGTGCCGGCTCGGCGGCATCCGGACTGCCAGCTCAGTCCTCGCGGCCGGCTCGCCCCCCGCCGACTGCACAGGCGGCAGATCAGGCCGGCTACCTTGAGCCGCCCCAGTCGGCGGGGTCGGCACCGGCGCCCTCTCCAGGATGACGATGTCGTCATCCCTCTCCAGCCCCGGCTGGTCACCGCCGGCTTCTTCTGGCGGGGGCTCCGGGGCCCCAGGCGCTGCGACGCATAGTGGGGTGACCAACAAGGCCCCCTCCGCCATCGCCGCAGCTGCAGCCTCCGCTTGGGCCTTGGCTGCGGCGTCGGCGCGCGCCTTCGCCGCCTCCTCCTCCTGCGCCGCCTGGGCGGCGGCCGCCTTCCGTGCCTCCGCCTCCCGCGCCTCCCGCTCCTCCCGCACCTCCCGCGCGTTCCGTTCCTTCGCCGCCTGAAGGTCGGCACGGGGGTCCACGCGGCGAGTGGTTCTCCCAGATCCCCTCGGCGACTCAACGACGGAGGCGGCAGCCGCCCGTTCGAGCGACAATGGAGCTCTGGTTGTTTGGATAAAAAGACAAGGATTCAGGAGCCACCAGAGAAAAGAAAAAAGAGTACACGAAGGAGTTTGAACTTACGCCGACACCGTCTGCGGTTTCTTCACCGCCTTGCGGAAGCGAGCCGCCTTCGCGGCCGCCTTCTCCTGCCTGGTCGCCGCCGCCCCGCCCCTGGGCTTCTTCGTCCGACTGTCGAACAAACCCTGCGCGGCCCGACGCTTTTGCCCGCCGCCCCGAGCAGGCGGTGCAGCGGAGGAACCCACGCCGCGGCCAGACGCCGGCTGACGGCGCAGTACGACTTCGGCCTCGTCGTCGTCCGGCCAGTCGTCGAAGCTGACTCCATGCCCGGAGCCGCCTGCTTCACCGCCGGCTTGGCCACCGCCCGGCTCGGTGTTGCCGTCCATAGCAGCCGCCCCCAAGTCAGGGTCCTCCAGATCGTGCTCCGTCCGGTCGGGGACGAATCGGCGCTCCGCGTCCGACCCGCCGGCAGGCCGAAGAACAGGGCTCTGTCGAAAACAAGCCGGCTAGTCAGAGTCGGCCAAAAGGAACTCGGCGACAAAATTGAGAAAAGAGAAAGAGACAAGGAGAACATACCGTAGGCGGCGGATTGGCTCGGCAATATGGCTCCTTGCAGTTCGTAAGGTAGTTCACCATATATGCCACCTCGTCGTGCGGCATGTCCTTGGTACACATCCGGCTCGGATCGAGCTGGCCGCTCATCTGACAGATCAGATGAGGGCGGCTCTGGAGCGGGAGTACCCGGCGCGTGACGAAGGCAGCTAGCAGGTCGGGCCCCGACAAGCCCTCCGACTGGATCATCGCTCGCACTCGGGCGACGGCTGCGTTTCCAGCCGGCGTCAGCGTCACAGCCGGCGTCAGCGTCATATCTCCAGGACCACTGGGGCCGCCTGCCCGCCGGTGGGCTGGCTACGTAAGCCGGCAGATTGACGTAGTCGCCCTGCGGGGCGACGTTCCTCACGTAGAAGTATGACTAAAGCCATAACTTCACCGACTGGATCAGCGTGATGACGGGGAAGGGGTTGTCGGCAGCCACCCTCCGCATCGCGATGAAGGCGCCACTCTGAGCCGGCACACCTTGCATGCGCATGCCCAGCTTGGACTAGAAGAACTCCCCCCAGAGCTCGAGGGTGGGGAGGACGCCAAGGTAGCCTTCGCACAAGGTGACGAAGGCGGACAGCAGCACCACCGTGTTCAGCGGGAGGTGGTGCGGCTGGAGCTGGTAGAACTCGAGCCAAGAGCGGAAGAAAGCGCTCACGGGCAGGCCGATGCCGCACAAGAAATGCGAGCGGAAGACTACCCGCTCGCCTTCCCGCGGCTCCGGCGTAATCTCCTTCGCCGGCGCGAGACGGACCTCCACCTTGTCCGCGCCGGGAAGCCGCCGCGTCTTGCGGAGGAATTCGACATGATCCTCGTGGACGTTGGAGCCGTCCCAATCCCTGCCATACTGCATCGTGGCGTGGGGCTGGCGAGAACGAGCGCGGTGGCGGAGGAGCGAGTGGTGGAAGAGCGCGGCGGCGAAGCGCTGTTGCAAGAAAGGGCAGGAGGAAGAAGATGGTGGAAAGAGGAGGAGCGTGCGAGAGCCTGCTGCTCTCCCCCCTCCCCCTACTTATAGCTTCGCAAGGTGAAGCCGGGGAGGCCGGACGTGGGGTGAGACGTGGGATTAACTGCACCCACTCCCCCACGCCTCACGATTATGACGCCCTAAAAGCATGCCGAAACCGCCGCAGGGAGACGTGCGGGCGGTTTCGGTCCGCAGAGAATCCGCGCCTGGGCCCGGGCGTGGGCGTGGCGAGCCCCCGCCCTGCGGCGACGTCCCGTCGCGCGCGTGGGCTGGCAGGCTTTTTAGCCAAGAGAGGCCACGTGGTTCGCAGGCGGCAAGTGGCCGGCCCGCGGCCCGGTGCACGCGCTGGCGAGCTCCCGCCCTCCGACTCCAAAATTTTTGGCCGAGACGACGCGCCCAACCCAAGTCGGCTCCCAGCTGCCGGCTCGTCAAGATAGGAAGCTGACCGAGCTTCTCGACTCCCACCCAACCTCGAAGCCCAATCAGCTTTGGGGACTACTGTCGGAGTAAATGGCCACGGGTAGCCTAACCGACTGCCCCTGGCTCTTCAAAAATTATCAGGCCATTTGAGCCTTCAAGCATTCCAAGCATTGGGCCGCCTTCCCCGGCCGGCTACCTCTGAAGCCGGCTCTCAGAAGGCGACCCAGCCTCAGCAACCTCCCCCCAAGATAACCACGGGATGGCCGACTCCAGGAAGCCGGCCATAGAGGATGCCGACTCCCCAAAGCCGGCCATGAAGAACGCCGACTCCCCAGAGCCGGCCACGAAGAGCGCCGACTCCAAGAAGACGGCCAGGACCGCACCCACCAAAACTACACCCACATAACGGTGACAAGACGGGGTGTGGCCACAGTGCGGCCCACTACCCCCGAAGCCCGAGGCAGGCATGGCCACAGGACGCCGTATGGGACGGCCATCTCCCGTCCGGCTCGGCACTGTAGCCATGCTGGCCTCAACGTCACCCACGACAGACGCCAGTACGGCCCACGGGCGGCGGGCCCCTTTAGCCAGAGAGAGGCGCGAAGGCGGCCCGGCCTCCCCCAGTCGGCCAAGGGCATAGCCGGCCCCCAGAAGCCGGCTACCCCCTCCCTCGAAGTATGTGCCACATTAAGGAGACAAGACGAGGTAAGGAAATAGTGAGAGCCCTCGAGGCGGCACACTGTAGCCACGCTTACCTCGACGAAGCCCTCGTCATCAGGGACGAGGCTACAGTAAGCAGCCGCCGACAAGACCCCTAGGCAGTGGGGCCGGCCTGTCGACCAAGAGGCCGGCAGCCGGCGGGACCCACCAGTCGGCGGGCCCCAACAGCCGGCGGAGAAGCCGGCGAGCGCAGACGCTGACGACTGGGACCAGCGCCCAGCCGGATTACAATTGTACCCCCGGGGGGTAGGCCTATATAAACCCCCCGGGGCATCCATGCAAAGGGTTGGCTTCTTAGAGTTACACACACACCATAGAGAGAGGGAAGCAAGAGCTAGCCTTGTTCTTCTTCTCCCTTGAACCCAACAGCTCTAGGAGCATTTGTAGCTACTCTTTCTGATCTAGTGATCATGCGGAGACCCCGCAGAGCAGGACTAGGGGTGTTATCTCCACGGAGAGCCCCGAACCTGGGTAAGATTCGCCGGCGTGCATGTCTTCGCCTCATCCCGTTTCCAGGCACTGGTGACGTCTTACTGGCACCCACCATGATAAGCCACCCGTTGGCATATGTCGCACCTACCACCCGACAATAATTGTAACAAGTATGCAGCAAGGTAGCCCAATCCTTTTGAGGCAAAGGACAGGCCAAAATGGTCTCTTATGATAAGCAAAGCGTTCTTGAGGGTACATGGGTAATTTCATCTAATCACTTTCATCATGTTGGTTTGATTTGTGTTCGCTACTTTGATAATTTGATATGTGGGTGGACCGGTGCTTAGGTGTTGTTCTTACTTGAACAAACCTCCTAGTTATGATTAACCCTCCCGCAAGCATCCGCAACTACGAGAAAAGTATTAAGAATAAATTCTAACCATAGCATTAAACTTTTGGATCCGATCGGTCCCTTACGGAATAGCGCATAAACTGGGATTAAGCTTCTGTCACTCTCGCAACCCATCATCTAATTGCTACTCCATAATGCATTCCCTTAGGCCCAAATATGGTGAAGTGTCATGTAGTCGACGTTCACATGACACGACTAAGGGAATCACAACATACATACCATCAAAATATCGAACACATCAAATTCACATGATTACTTGCAACATGATTTCTCCCGTGACCTCAAGAACAAAAGCAACTACTCACAAACAATAAACATGCTCATGATCAGAGGGGTATTAATATGCATAATGGATCTGAACATATAATCTTCCACCAAATAAACCATATAGTAATCAACTACAAGATGTAATCAACACTACTAGTCACCCCCAGCACCAATCTATAGTTCCGGTAACAAGATTGAATACAAGAGATGAACTAGGGTTTGAGATTAGATGGTGCTGGCGAAAATGTTGATGGAGATTTCCCTCCCCAAGATGGGAGAGTTGTTGGTGATGATGATGACGATGATTTCCCCCTTCGGGAGGGAAGTTCCCCCGGCAGAATCGCTCCGCCGGGGGGAAAAAGTGCTCCTGCCCAAGTTCCGCCTCAAGACGGCGGCGCTCCGTCCCGAAAGTATTATTCTTATTTTTTTCTAGGTCAAAACCACTTATATACCAGAAGATGGGCACCGGAGGTGGGCTGAGTGGCCTACAACCCACCAGGGCGAGCCAGAGGGGCCTGGCATGCCTAGGTGGGTTGTAGCCCACTCAGGCCACCTGATGGCTCCCCTCTGGTACTTATTGGCTCCAACATTTATTATATATTCCATAAAAAATCTCCGTGAAGTTTCAGCCCATTTGGAGTTGTGCAGAATAGGTGGCCTGACGTAGCTTTTTCAGGTCCAGATTTCCAGCTGCCGGAATTCTCCCTCTTGGTGTGTATCTTGCAAATTATGAGAGAAAAGACATTAGAATTACTCCAAAAAGCATTATTATGGAAACATTATAAATAACAGTAAGAAAAAATGATGCAAAATGGATGTATCAAGGCTTGGTTCGCCCTCGAACATGAGGAGCAATGGTGTTCCGGTGTCGACGTCGTCCCGCCGTCGTTCCCACCGCCGTCCCCGCAGGTAGAGCCGGAGGACATGGAGGCGGAGGCGGAGTACCAAGCCGCCCTCGAGGAGGCCCTGCAGCACGCGCTGGAGGCTAGCCGCCTTGAGGAGGACGCACACTGGGATGGGCTGGAGCAAGCCCTTGCCCTGTCGGCGGCGTGGGACTCCGTCCACACCCCGCTGTTCGTGCCGCCACCGCCACCGTCGCCGCCCGTCCAGCCCAAGCCGGAGCCGACGTGGAAGCGCTCCCCGCCTCCACCCACTTGGCCGGAGGAGGCCTACTCGTGGACGGGCCAGTACCGCGAGTGGGTGAGCGCGCCTCCCGTCCACTTTGCCGCGACGCAGGCGCAGGAGGCAGCCCACCTCGAGTGCTGGAAGGAGCACTGGCTCCGCCAGGAGCAGGCCGACGGCGAGGAGCAGATGCGCTACGAGGCCATGCTCCAACGCGACGCGGAGGCGCTCCGGCTCGAGGAGGAGGAGGAGGAGAAGCGCGCGCGGCTGGCCGCAATGCCGGCGCCCCAGCAGACGCCGGAGGAGGCTGCCCTGGCAGCGTACCAGGCGGCGTTCGGGTGGGCTGGCCCTGCTCCGGTCTTCATCGACCTCACCGACGACGGTGGCGTCGACGGCAAGGGCAAGGGCAAGGGCGACGACGTTTAGGGCAGCGTACGGGGCGGCAGCAGGCGGGCGCAGACTTTTTTTATGTTTTATTAATGTTTAATTAGGTTTAAGTGGACTTTGGCCGGCGTTTGACCGGCCACTTATGTTTATTTATGTTTAATTTGTGTGAGCTACTTTTTTTTCACGCCGGTACATTTGGGTCGGCCTCCCCGTTGGGCGGCCAAGCCGACCCATTTGAGAAAGCGGACGCGCACGTCCGCCTGGCTGACCCAAACGTACGAAAAGCGGACAAAGCGTGCGTCCGTTTGGGTCGCCCCGTTGGAGTTGCTCTAAAATTTGCTGGTTTTGGAGTTGAAGGACCATTTATTTTGAAGAAAATTGAGGGACGAAAAATATAATTTTCCCTTTACATTATTATTTTGGTAAAATTATGTATTACACGTATCCCTTTTCGAAGAAAGAAAATGTATTACATGTATGATGTCGATCTTTTTGGCTGTGTGCACACCCTGTCCAACGTTCCACTCTGCCACTGCTGTGCACTCCTACAACCTTCGCTGGGAAAGTGTCTAGTACTCTTACGAGAAGGTACTCTCCATTTTCTCAAGCTCCAAATCTCTAAGCTCCTAAACAGTTGCAATGTGATCAACCGACACAATACCTATCAATCAATATGTCACCAAAACTAGAATAACAAATTCGAAATCCAACTACAAAAACAAAAAAGGATAAATTCGATGACATTTTGTTGAATTCAAAACTCAATTTGAATTAGTTGGCCTGCTTTGTTTATTCATGTTTCTCGGGCTACATGATCTAATATGGAGTTAAAAGTTTGTGAAAATAGATACATTCAACGCAACAATCGTATACTTTTGAAAGAAGTACTGTACGTAGCAACATAAAAGAAATGTGTAAATGAAACACTTGGCTCGGGTGCAGAGTACGCAAATGCTTTTTCTTTGTGCTGCTACTCGGTTTCCAGCACGGGCAATATCTAGTCAACAAAACATATGGTGAGGCCACGCCGCCCAAGTCACCTTCACCGAGATAGAGGCGAGCTCAACCTTTATTCGACGCCTGACCTGCCCATTTATCTTAGCTCTGAAGGAACATCTGCGTTTAACATTACCACCAGAGCCTTTGTGACCAACCACGAACTTCAGATGCATCATAGTATCCAGCGTGACAGCAATCGCGAACCTCCTTTCGCCCCACCAGTCGCCAACAGAGCCATGAAAAAGCTGAAACTCATGCGCCCCCACAGCACAAATGACGGAGCTGAGGGATAAATCGAAACCAGTCCGCACCTCTGATACGACGATAACCTCTACAATGGCCGCGACTGCATTGCTAACGAGTGCGGAAGACACCTCGACCGCGCCGCAGTCACCGTCGAGGCGAACCGGGGTCGGTTCCCACGGCATGAACATTCCTCGAACTTCAGACATTCCGTCGATCAGCTGCGCGTCGTCTTCCTCTCTCTCTCCGTTCCTGATCCTCATGTCGAACTCAAGCAGAACGTCGCAGTGAAACGCAATGCCTCTCCTGGGGCCGGTCATCTGGATGATCGAGCCCTCTTGCACGACGACGGGATCTTCTCTGCCGCGGTTGAAAACATAGTTGAGCTTCAAATCGTACTCGTCTCGTGCCGCCATGAATCCATATAGCTCTATCGAGCCATTGCTGGCAGTGACAGGAGACTTGGCTAGCTTCAGCGAGAAAATCTGCAGCATGTCGCATGTCATGTCGTCCACGTACGATGGCTCAAGCAGAGTCTCCGTGCGGTCGGCGATGTCGACGCCGTAATCGCTCTCCCACTGAGCCTCTTCTTGTAGATCGCGCCATCACGGTGGCTGCTCCCCGGAAAGATTGGCATGTAGTAGTGGCAATGTAAATCTTGGGTTGCCGTTGTCGTCTCTACTACCATGGGGTTGCTCTCCTCTGCCGCCGCCTTCTTCGTCTCCGCTTTATCCGCGATGGCAGAACAGAAGCAGCGGCCCGGCGAGCCCAGCTTACTCTGCTTCTCATGGAAAAGACGATCGCCAAGAGCATCTCGTCGCGCAGGAGCTGGAAGCCACCGGCGAGGCGGAGCAGAGCCGGCTGGCAGTTTGCTGACGCTTCGAATAATCAACCATGCCAGGCTTTGCATCTCCGCCGCCGCCGGGCTAGGCAGAGTGGGCGGCGGCTGCTGTTTGGACGGGACGATCGGAGTCGATCAACCGGCGGAGGAAGGGCTAACTTTTTTTTGATGAGGAAAGGGCTAACTGGATCCATTCTTCCGGCCTATGTAGCAACTTTGTTGCGGTTATTTCAGTCTCGGCCCATTCAGGCATCCACATGATTCAACCGCGGATGCAATGAAAAAAAATGCAATCCGTATATGACGCTTGTTGCAACAAAATGTCGCTGAAACTTACCAGTGAAGTGATCTACGTAAATGGCCCGGCCAAGCAATGGTACTACAAGACCCAGTATTAGAAACTTTCTAAAAGTTCCTGGATGGTTTGGGGTTTTCAGGTATTTCTTCACTACTTTATTTTGCCTTTCCTTTTTCTTTCTCCTTTATTTCAAAATATGTCCAAAAGAGTTAGAAAACACTCTTGCTTTTTAGGAAAAAATATTTTATAAAAATTGTTCGCCCTTTTATACATTTTCAAAATATCAAGTTCTGAAAAAGTGACCATTTAAAAATTCCATACTTCCAAATATACTGTATGGAAAAACCTAGTGGCTCCTAGAGTAGCCAAAACACTATGTGTGCCAATGGGCTAGCCCCGTTAGAGCTCACCCTATGCGAAATGGTCGCACTTTTGACACAACGAGCGTCCTGGAGAGCAACTAGTTAAGGAGCACTTCTTCGGGAGCCTCCCCAACGATTATATGGGGTGGGTTGAGAGTGCACCATTTGGCGTGCTCTCAGCCACTGCCGCGTGTCGTGCTTTGAACGCTCCCTTCAGATTTTATTTTTGTCTTTTGTGCACGCGTTTTCAGTCTTTTAGATGTTTTTTTCTTCGACTTTTCGGTTTTTCATCGGTCTTTCTTAGCTTTTTGATAAAAAAAAACAATTGCCCGAAAATGCGTTTTTTGTGAGAGGCGCGGTTTTGCTTCCATGAGAGGTGCCTCTCGAAAACGGAAAAAAAGTATTTTTCTCTTTTTTTTCTTTCGTGAGAGGCACGGTTTTGCTTCCGCGAGAGGCAAGACCATCTCTCAAAAATGAAAAAAAAGAATACGTTTTCTCTTTCTTTTTTTTCTTCCATGAGAGGCACAATTTTGCTTCCGTGAGAGATACGATCATGCCTCTCAAAAACAGAAAAAATATGCTTTCTCTTTTTTATTCTTCCATGAGAGGCACGGTTTTACTTCCACGACCATGCCTCTCGGGAACGGCTTCCAGAAAGAAAAAAATGGGCTCCTGGTTCCGGGTTTTTTCTGATTTTTTTTGTGAAAAAAAGTTAGTCAAAATCTATCAACATGAGATTTAGTTTTAAAAATCTTGACGCGAGAAATTCAACGGTGAAAACGGTTAGAGATTTAGACGTGCAGTTTAAGAGCTAAAACATTTTGAATAAACGTAACTATGAAAAAAAGAAAAAAAATTCAGGTTGCGGCAAAGGGGCGCAAATGCAACACGTCGCTTCTCACAACCTATATAAAAGAAAGTGATTTTTGAAATAAGTACTCCTCAATTAATGATTTCATAGGAGCTCTTGTGTCAACTAGTAGGGGCAACACACACATCGGCCCGACGTGGGCTGGCCAAAGTTTCAGATTTTCGTGTGCGGCCGCTCTATTTTGTTCACTGGGTCTGCAGTTTTTTCTGTTTTTTTCTTTTGTGGGTGTTTACTTTGGTTTTCTATTCGAGTTTGATGGCAGCTTTAGTTCTGAGATGATCTCAATCGGTGTCAGCTTTAAGCGAAAAATTGATTTCTCTGACAGAAACTGTCATGTTGTTCTTACAAAACTGTCGTCCCGGTCAACTAAAACACGCAGCAAAATCGTTTGCAAATGCCACCCCACTTGGCGAACGTTCACCACCTAAGCGTGTCCTTTTAGTATACAGTATATAGTGGACGTCTTAACAAATTCACACGGTACATTTTTAATATGTGATGAATGTTTTTTGATATATAGTGAACTTTTGTCGATAAACGATGAACTTTTTCTCTAGTATACATTGAATTGTTTTTAAAATACAAACACAATATTTTTTAAAAAATAAATAAGTTTTCTTAATTCTATCACTTTAAAAAATTCCAACAATTGTAACCCTAAAAACCTAAGACAAAAAAATAAAAAATAAACCTATGTAATGAGTATGTGACAAGAAAAACACTTTATAGATCTCTTTCCTTCTCCATAAGAAAAGTTCTTCTCCTCTCGTCGGCGCCGCCGCCGGTCCGTCCCATCTTCGATGGCCTCTAGGCCATGGAGGTGCGGAGGATCTCGGCCCCCCACCGGCGGGGAGGACCCCGTTCTCGTTCTTGTTAGAGTCAGCGCTTTGGATGGAGCTATGTGGCGGCAGCGATATCCCTTAGTAGGAATAATGTCTCCCACGTTTTATCCCCGTCCCGATGGTGCGTCTAGCATCGTCTCCCATTATTGTCTCCGTCGGATCTTGCAGAATTCGGTCGGTGCTGGTCTTCGATGGATCTATTTGGATTCGGTCTTCGTTCGTCTTCATTTAGGTGTTACAGGTTTGATCCTTCTGATCTACGACTTTCTTCATCGGCGATGGTTGCTACTCTGGTGCGTTGGTCCAATCGGGCCTCGGCACGACGACTTCCCGATTGTCTACTACAACAAGGTTTGCCCGGCTCCGGTGAGGAAGGGGCGATGATGGCGGCGCGCCTTCGGCTCGCTCAAGTGCTTGTAGTCGTCGCTAGGTGGTCCATAGACATGGTTGTAATTTTTATTACCTCTGTTGTTTTTTGCACTATCATGATTAAATATGAATAGATTGGGAGTTTTCCAAAAAAAATGAGTACGTGACAATGTGCCAGCACATTAGCGGCTCGATTCATGTGTCCCCTCCTCTCTACTAGATAGGAAGTGCGG
>NC_057814.1:496940026-497067032 GCF_018294505.1 Triticum aestivum | reverse complement strand
ATGTTTATACAATGAAACCAATACCGCAAAGGTTCAGTATGCTACAGAAAAAGTGAAAGGCTCAATTGTTCATGATATTTTATTTACAATATATACTACACAAGGCCACAAAAAAGAGAGTAACATCTGCATAGTTTCTATACTAAGCATAGGCAGAGTGCATACAAAACATGTGTTACACAGAATTTTTATTGCCCAACACTTTTGCAGTTGCACAGGTCACATGTTACAGATAGATAAGGTGCCGACAATGATAAAACAAAAAAAATAACTAATAGGCACACAAGCCTTCGTTTTTTCCCATAACAGATTCACTTTTACCTATAACTTTCCTGCTTCGCATCTACAGAAACTATAGCATCTGAATCTGTATATCTATCTACTCCTTTCTTTTGTGTCCGGTGTACCATATCTTTGTTCAGAATTCAAGTGACTAAACATTGATATGTACACATTATCAAACAAAAGTAAAGGGAATTAGGGGGTAAATAAGCTACCTGTTGCAATAACCAAATCCATGTTATAATTCTGACGCAAACAAAAAAAGTAAAAATCCTATGGAAGATGTAGGATTCATGTGCAAACCCCAAAAAGAACTGGATGGCTACCATAGTCTTTCACTTCATAAACCCAAGAAAGTCTGAAAATTCCCACTGATATATAAAAGTGATAACTCAAGAGACTCTCTATATGAAGAACATGGTGCTACTCTAAAGCACAAGTGTGGTAAAAGGATAGTAACATTGCCCCTTCTCTCTTTTTCTCTCTTTTTATTGGCGGACTTCTTTGGCCTCTTTTTTTTATTTGGGCTTCTTTGGCCTCTTTTATTTTTTTTAAGTCCGGAGTCTCATCCCGACTTGTGGGGGAATCATAGTCTCCATCATCCTTTCCTCACTGGGGCAATGCTCTAATAATGATGATCATCACACTTTTATTTACTTACAACTCAATATTACAACTCGATGTCTAGAACAAAGATATGAATCTATATGAATGCCTCCGGCGGTGTACTGGGATGTGCAATGATCTAGCGTAGCAATGACATCAAAAAACGGTCAAGCCAAGAAAACATCATGCTAGCTATCTTACGATCATGCAAAGCAATATGACAATAAATGCTCAAATCATGTATATGATGACGATGGAAGTTGCATGGCAATATATCTCGGAATGGCTATGGAAATGCCATGATAGGTAGGTATGGTGGCTGTTTTGAGGAAGATATAAGGAGGCTTATGTGTGATAGAGCGTATCGTATCACGGGGTTTGGATGCACCGGCGAAGTTTGCACCAACTCTCAAGGTGAGAAAGGGCAATGCGCTGTACCGAAGAGGCTAGCAATGATGGAAGGGTGAGAGTGTGTATAATCCATGGACTCACATTAGTCATAAAGAACTCATATACTTATTGCAAAAGTTTATTAGCCCTTGAAGCAAAGTACTACTAGCATGCCCCTAGGGGGATAGATTGGTAGGAAAAGACCATCGCTCGTCCCCGACCGCCACTCATAAGGAAAGCAATGAAAGAACACCCCATGCTTCAAATTTTTCACACAATGTTTACCATATGTGCATGCTACGGGACTTGTAAACCTCAACACAAGTATTTCTCAATTTCACAATTACTCAACTAGCACGACTCTAATATCACCACATTTGTGTCGCAAAACTATTGCAAGGAATCAAACATATCATATTCAATGGTCTACAAGTTTTATGTAGGATTTTATGACTAACCATGTAAATGACCAGTTCCTGTCATCTCTCTAAATAGATATAAGTGAAGCAAAAGAGTTTAATTCTTTCTACAAAAGGTATGCCCACGCTCTAACAAATATAAGTGAAGCAAAAGAACATTCTACAAATGGCGGTTTTCTATGTGAAGAGAAACAGGAAATCCAAACTTCAAATGATATAAGTGAAGCACATGAAGCATTCTATAAAGCCATACTCAAAAGATATAAGTGAAGTGCAAAGAGCATTCTATAAATAAACCAAGGACTATCTCATACCAGCATGGTGCATAAAAGAAAAGTGAGAACTAATTTCAAAAGACGCTCCAAGATTTGCACATATCGCATGAACGAAACGAATCCGAAAACATACCGATACTTGTTGAGGAAAGATGGGATGCCTTCCGGGGCATCCCCAAACTTAGACGCTTGAGTCTCCTTGAATATTTACTTGGGGTGCCTTGGGCATCCCCAAGCTTGAGCTCTTGCCTCTCCTCCTTCTCCTCATATCGAGACCTCCTCGATCTTCGAACACTTGATCCACACAAAACTCAACAGAAAGCTCGGTAAGATCTGTTAGTATAATAAAGCAAATCACTACTCTAAGTACTATTGCAAACCAATTCATATTTTGTTTGCATTATAGCTACTGTAATATAACTTTTCCATGGCTTAATCCACTGATAGAAATCGATAGTTTCATCAAAACAAGCAAACTATGCATCAAAAACAGAATCTGTCTTAAACAGGACAGTCTGTAGTAATCTGAACATTCACCATACTTCTGGTACTCCAAAAATTCTTCCAAAATTAGGAAAATTAACAATTTGTACAGAAAGACAGTGCAAAAAGTTTCAGAACCATTTGACGTTCCAGTAAAAAAAGAAAAATCGTGCACTACAGCCAAAGTTTCTGTCCTGCACCGCACAAACCAACAAGCATTGAAAACATCCTAAAGGAAAACCTTGGCACATTATTTTTATAATACAATGTAATTGTAAAAGGGGATATATTATTTTTGTTGAAAAGTTTCTGTAATCAAGATTCACAAAGTTTCCGTGAGCATGAACAAAGTTCAAGGAGCTCTCCCACTTCAACAATGCTTGTCTTTCTCACTTTCCTTTTTTGAAAAAGTTTTAGGTTCCTCTCTTTTTTTATTTTTGTTTTTAAACTTCATAAAAGCACTCAACAGAAATAAATTACTCTCTAAAACTTCCGGGTTGTCTCCCTGGTAGCGCTTTCTTTAAAGCCTTTAAGCTAGGCATATAGTACTCAAGTAATGGATCCACCCCGATCCCAAGGTATATCAAAGCCAATTTGAATCAACAATGATTTAGAATTTAGTAGTGAGCACAAATTAACATATATCATGTAATGACGAAGTCTAACTCTCTTCCTATGCATCGCCATGTCATAAAGGAACAATTCATGCACACCTAGTAAAGGCCAATGCATGGTATAAACAGTTTCTTGCAATTTTATCGTGTGGGAAACATAGATAGGTGGAGATATAATTCCTCTCTGATAATAATTGCAAGTAGGAGCAGCAAGAACATGCATATTATATTCATCAAAATCGTCATGTGTAGTAGTAAAACGCAACCCATCAATATAATCCTTAATAAGGGCAAACTTCTCCGATATAGTGTAGTTTGAAGAATTCAAAAAGATAATAGGACTATCATGTGTGGGTGCAATAGCAACAATTTCATGTTTAACATAAGAAACTATAGCAAGTTCATCTCCATAAGAATAATTCATATTGGCATCTTGGCCACAATCATAGCAAGCATCATCAAAAAGGGATATTTCAAAAGAATCAATGGGATCATCATCATAGCATTCATCCTTCGGTAAATTCGAAGGGAAATTAAACAATGTATGGGTTGGAGGGTTACTCTCATTAGAAGGTGGGCACGGGTAGCTAATCCATTCTTCCTCATTTTGTTCTTCGCTCTCCTCATCATCTTTTTATCCAATGAGCTCACAGTGTCATCAATTCCTTCTTCCATAGACTCCTGCAAAATATTAGTCTCTTCTTGGACAGCGGAGATTCTCTCAATAAAATCATCAATATCGGAATTGAATTCATAATTATCATAGCAATATTTAAGTATAGAAAAATTTTCAGGTCTGTAAACACTATCATCAAGATTTTCACACTCTTTAAACAAAGATTCAATTTCATAAGCACCCATAAAAGCAACAAATTCTTCTATTTGTTCCACATCATAGTAATCATATATACCATTAGCATAAGAAACCAAGGTTTCATTATCATTAAATTTGCATGAAAAGGGAAGGTGTGGAGCCTTCATCCTAGAGCAACAAGTTTAATCATATCTCAAGCAAAGCTCCCGAGCATACCAATGCAACATATGAATTTGATCCCATAATAATTTCTCTTTTTGAGTCAAGCGATAATCCCTAAAGTATTCATGTTGATCCAACGTGTCTCCCATTACATAATTGAATGGGGTTTTCTCAGGATTATCAAAGTAGTACATAATATTTTTCACATAAGCAGCATCGAGGGTTTTAAGAGGTTCCCCATCTCCATGAGTAGCAAGTACACCTAATTTTTTTGGTATTTCGTGTTCCATATCCATAACTAAAGATAGAGAACAACTTAGAACAACAAATAGGAATTACTTAGTGATAAAGCAAACAAGCACACACGAGAATATTCATCCAACGCTATAACTCCCCGGCAACGGCGCTAGAAAAAAGTCTTGATAATCCATAAGTATAGGGGATCAATTGTAGCCCCTTTCGATAAGTAAGAGTGTCGAACCCAACGAGGAGCTAAAGGTAGAACAAATATTCCCTCAAGTTCTATCGGCCACCGATACAACTCTACGTACGCTTGACGTTCGCTTTACCTAAAACAAGTATGAAACTAGAAGTACTTTGTAGGTGTAACAGGATAGGTTTGCAAGATAATAAAGAGCGAGTAAATAAAAACTAGGGGCTGTTTAGATAAAGAAGCAATAAAGTTAGTATAGCGAGTGTGAAAAAGTGGTGGCAGGAGTTGCGAAATTGTCCCTAAGCAATGGACTACTTTACTAGACCGATAGCAAGTTTTATGTGGGAGAGGCCACTGCTAGCATGTCATCCCTGACTTGGAATTCTATGCACTTATGATTGGAACAATTAGCAAGCATCCGCAACTACTAACGTTCATTAAGGTAAAACCCAACCATAGCATTGAGATATATTAGTCCCCCTTCAATCCCGTATGCATTAATTTCTATGCTAGGTTGAAGCTTCTATCACTCTTGCCCTCCAATACATAGTTCTATCAACATACAACTAACCCTATGGTGTGATCCACACGCGCACTCATATGATGGGAACCAAAGGACAGCAATATAACCACAAGAAAATTAAACCAATCATAGCAATTCACGAATTACCAATAGGACAACGAAAATCTACTCAGATATCATAGCATGGCAACACATCATTGGATAATAATATGAAGCATAAAGCACCATGTTCAAGTAGAGGGTACAGCGGGTTGCGGGAGAGTGGACCGCTGTAGATAGATGGGGAAGGTGATGAAGATGTTGGTGAAGATGAAGGAGGTGTTGGTGTAGATCGCCGTCACACGATGATGGCCCCGGCGGCATTCCGGCGCCACCGGTAGAGAGGGGGAGAGAGCCCCCCTTCTTCTTCTTCTTCTTTCTTGACCTTCTCCCTAGATGGGAGAAGGCTTTCCCCTCTGGTCCATGGCCTCCATGGCATGGGAGGGGCGAGAGCCCCTCCGAGATTAGATCCGTCTCTCTATCTCTCTCTGTTTCTGCTCTCTGGATTCTGCCCTTTCACCATTTCTTTTATAACCGGAGATCCGTAACTCCGATTGGATTGAAATTTGAACACAATTTTTCTCCGGATATTAGCTTTCATGCGGCGAAAGAAGGGCAACAACCGCCTTACGGGGTGTCCACGAGGGTCAGGGGCGCGCCCCTGCCTCATGGCCCCCTCGGGCATCATCTCGCGATGATTCCACTTCCCAAAAATTAGATATATTCCAAAAAAAATCTCCGTCAGTTTTTATTCCATTTGGACTCCGTTTGATATGGATTTTCTGCGAAACAAAAAACATGCAACAAACACGAACTGGCACTAGGCACTGGATCAATATGTTAGTCCCAAAAATAGTAAAAAAAGTTGCCAAAAGTATGTAAAAGTTGTAGAATATTGGCATGGAACAATCAAAAATTATAGATACGACGGAGACGTATCAACAATCTCTTGGATTATATTTGCACATGAAGAGATGAGGTATGTCACTCCTATGTGTGAACCAATTACCTAACCAGGAAGCATTCCCCAAACAAACCGGTTTCTAGCTAGCACTTGGAGATCACCAATCAGTGGGTATAATAGAATAGAGGGAGGGGCAGAAAATTGTTCTTGATTTTAGAAGGCACCAAAGAAACCGCACCATGTGGTGGATGAATCGGTGCGGAACTTGAACCGGAGGAATCCAGGGAAGCCGGCATCACAGGTTTGATCGTTGGTTGGTGAAGGAGGGGGTTGATGCAGTGTGAGGCAGAAATGGTGGTGGTGGCGCCAGAGGCCATGGACGACATATTCGACGTTGCGGCCCGGTCCAAGGCGGCACGACCAAGGCCATGACATACAAAACCTTCTACTTGACAATCAAAAACCAATACTTTCAGCAACACATTCCTCAACCTATGGAATAATTTTAAGGCTGGTCGATGTACATGTAACTATGATTTTGTAACTGTCACTCTGCATTTGACAACTCAGAACTTAGCTCCACAAACATTTTCTTGTTGTGCATATAGAGAACCTAGAAACTAGACAATTTTAACACCTAAAGGATGATAAAAAAAATTGAATGCAGGCAATTCTGCCCTCCTAAAGGATTATAAAAAAATTGAATGTTGGCATGTTGCGTTATACCACTTTGAACTATACATAGGAAGAAAGGGACAAACTTGTGGTAACAAACTTTATCATGTGTCATTAATCATAATCAGTAATTTTTATTTTCCCAAACCAAGACTAATTGGCCATAACTTGAAACACCATGTATCCATTGAAATTTAGATTGGTGAATGAAAAAAACCAAGCATGAAAGATCTTACAGTGAAGAGCAAGTCAAACCTGAGATTGATAATCTTAAATCAACTTGCACAGAATCTACACATAGAACCTGTGATGATCAGACACCATCAAGGAGACCTATATCTGAAGGAAGTATGTAACAACAAGAAGTCAAACCATATATTGTCCGAGAAAGACGATCAATGTCTCTATCACCCCAAAATTTATTGATAGGCAACAATGGTTGTACAATGATCAGCCCGCAGACACCATAAAAAAACCAAGCATGGAAGAACACTAATAACTGCAAGCTGATGCAGCTAACTGAGAATAAAGGAGCCACAACTGAAATACATGCAAGCTGGTGCAACTAACTGAGATAAAGGTTAGTATAAGTTTCCTAAATAAATTTAGGTTAAAAGGTAAATCAACTAAAGTTTTTTTGTTCTTCCTATGCACGGGCATATGGGATCGGTAACCCACGCACTCTACTCCAACCCAACAAAAATAGAGAAAACAAAGCATCAATCTTGCTTTCTTTAACGCTATAGAGATCGATCCCAGAAGGCCTTGCTCTGGAACCAGCAAGGCATCATGTTGTGTTTCCCTCAAAGACCATGAAGCATAAGCAACTAATCATAGAAGTACACACAAACATGGTTACCTAGGCTCGAAATGCAGGGCTGGCGGCTACTCACCTAGCCTCAAAGTAGCTGTCTCTGTCATCGGGTCATGGACAGTAAGGCGGGATAGATTCATCTTGGGTTCTTCTCCCTTTGTGTGGTGGCAGCCTGTGCTTCTCCTGCCGAGCGCCAACGAGGAAGAGATCGAGCGGAATCGATGAGTGGGTGACTTTCGTAATGCAAAATCGGTGAAACTAAAAACACATGCTATAGTTTGAAGCAAAGAAATAGCATACGCATTGGAGATGTCATTGTTTTAATTATAGAAGTGGCATCAAATTAAAAAAAACACAGAAGTGCCACATTTTTTCCAAACCAATAAAACTGAAATAATCTAAGAATATTATCATTACAGAGCAATAATTTCTGAAGTTGGTGTCTATCAAAAGTAAAATAATATAAGGAAATCTATCTACTATCACTACAACATTGCAAACCAAACCAATCAGTAGTATAACAATCAGATCGATGATAGGGGCTTTTGCCCACGATTTCCATGTAAAATAGCATCAGTAGTACATGAATGTATGTATAATCACGTTTTGTTTGTGTTTGCAATGCATGGTGTGTTATCAATAGCTTCTCTGACCAAAAGGTAACAACCATCTCTAGCTGAAAATTCCATCACATATCATGTCGTGGATTGAAAATCCGGTACGTTTATCATGAGTGAGCTCACCTGGCGTCGTGAGTGGTGGGGAGGCGGTAGCACCCAGTGTGGTGCCCGAGGTTGCTCACCGATGTCACAACAGCGACTTTGGATATAATCACCGCCCAAAAGGATCAAATATTCAAGTGTGGTGCATAGTTCCTTCAAGATAAAAAGAATAGCTCACTATGTGATGTTTCAAATAGTCCGTCCATAATAGTGTACAAGTGTTCAGTAGAAGTGTTTCCTCAATTTAATCAAGCCATTTATTCTTCCTACATATACTCCCTATGCACCATAGAACTTATCCATTAATGAGTTCTCTGTAGGTTTTTGCAAGGAATTATTTGCATCTACATATCTTATACATTTGCTTGTTTCCTAACACATCAGTTTTTGCAAATAATTATTTTCAATCCAAATTTAGACTGAGATACAAAACTGAACTATGCAATCCAAATTATACATCCTTGGGACATAGTTAGGCACTGATGCTAATCCACCATCCAATGATCACACCACAACACAAATACAGTTTTGGGTTGCATCTTACAGCTCAGAGATAGTAGTCACACTTGCATGTAGCAATTGTGATATGTCAGATGACACAAAAACAAAAGCAAACAAACAATGGCCACCTCGACCAATGGTGAAGCTTCTGAATTAGGACTGGAAGGACGGACCATATAATATGATAGAGGAAAAGCAAGATATGCATGTTAGGAATCAAAATCCCAACCTTCGCTAGTTGAACCACCAAACAAAGTTTAGTTTCAGAGCAGGTAATATAATCATAATATTATACAGTGAGGTATTTTATTCCAATGGTTTATTCAATTCTTGGATCATCTGAATAAACATATCTGACACCAATATTATAATATATACACCCACATTCTACCATCCTATGAGAATTTTGTTCTCTGGTAATCTCCCATGATTATTTCAGTAAAATTTCGTGGCCACTACTACTCTACTTGGAACAGCTGGTGTGATACATGTAGATGTAGAGAGAGAGAGAGATCAACAGTTTCAGAATAAAATAAAATGGCGAAAACTAATTGTTTCTAAAATTACATCTCATTCCCAAGAATATCCTATTCAAAATTTTGAGGAAGTAACATGCCAAAGCAAGCAAGTCTAATAAATATGGGAGGGCACTCCACCAAAACTTTATTACCATATCAGGAAGTTCATGTCTAAGTTGTGGAAGTACAAACGTCCGGAGATATGATGTCGTGCGGAACCAGCATGGGCAAGCTTACATGAACTTCTCGGTGTTTTTAATGTTGAGAGATGAGACATCCAGATCCGGATTGAGCATCGGTATTATCTCGGCCTGCAAAAAATCAATTAAAATGTATGAGCAAGATAAAGTACCACCAAGTTTAAGCAAGCTATGAACCAAATAATGTATTTTTTGCCAAGAACATAGGGGTATAAAATGTATGTGGTTAATCGCGCTTTGTGCGTGAGCACGACGGCCGCCACCTTGCTTTTCCTCTATCATAAACGGAAACATAGTTGGTTTTCCGACATTTATCACTCTCTGGTAATTAACCAAAACGAACCAATACCTTCATGGTAGAATTCAGTTTAAAGCTGTCCTCCCTCTGCTCCCAGGTTTGACGTCCTCCAAACAGCGGCGGAGAATCTTTGTCCCGTTTCTCAACCGTTATATACGACAGCTTCTTCACGATCGCATTGGTAGTTCTCTTTGGAGATGACAGCGTCTGGATCATCTGCGACAGGTATTGAACTGCCTGTAGAATGAATGAACCAGTGTTTAGTTCATGAGAGAGCAAAATCTAGTGTCAAAAATCGGCAAGGTATAAATCTTTACGGTGGAGTGGTTTGGCCGGGGCTCCTGATACGTCTCCAACGTATCTATAATTTTTTATTGTTCCATGCTATATTATATTCTGTTTTGGATGTTTAATGGGCTTTATTATACACTTTATATTATTTTGGGACTAACCTATTAACCGGAGGCCCAGCCCAGAATTGTTGTTTTTTGCCTATTTCAGAGTTTCGCAGAAAAAGAATATCAAACGGAGTCCAAACGGAATGAAACCTTCGGGAACGTGATCCAGAGGACTTGGACCCTACGTCAAGAAAGCTACCAGGAAGGCACGTGGTAGGGGGGCGCGCCTACCCCCCTGGGCGCGCCCTCCACCCTCGTGGGGCCCACGTTGCTCCACCGACGTAGTTCTTCCTCCTATATATACCTACGTACCCCCAAACTACCAGATACGGAGCCAAAAACCTAATTCCACCGCCGCAACCTTCTGTACTCGTGAGATCCCATCTTGGGGCCTTTTCCGGAGCTCCGCCGGAGGGGGCATTGATCACGGAGGGGTTCTACATCAACACCATAGCCTCTCCGATGATGTGTGAGTAGTTTACCTCAGACCTTTGGGTCCATAGTTATTAGCTAGATGGCTTCTTCTCTCTCTTTGGTTCTCAATACAAAGTTCTTCACGATTCTCGTGGAGATCTATTCGATGTAATCTTCTTTTGCGGTGTGTTTGTTGAGACCGATGGATTGTGGGTTTATGATCAAGTTTATCTATGAACAATATTTGAATCTTCTCTGAATTCTTTTATGTATGATTGGTTATCTTTACAAGTCTCTTCGAATTATCAGTTTGGTTTGGCCTACTAGATTGATGTTTATTGCAATGGGAGAAGTGCTTAGCTTTGGGTTCAATCTTGCGGCGTCCTTTCCCAGTGACAGCAGGGGCAGCAAGGCACGTATTGTATTGTTGCCATCGAGGATAACAAGATGGGGTTTATATCATATTGCATGATTTTATCCCTCTACATCATGTCATCTTACTTAAAGCGTTACTTTGTTCCTTTGAACTTAATACTCTAGATGCATGCTGGATAGCGGTCGATGTGTGGAGTACTAGTAGTAGATGTAGGCAGGAGTCGGTCTACTTGTCGCGGACGTGATGCCTATATACATGATCATACCTAGATATTCTCATAACTATGCTCAATTCTGTCAATTGCTCAACAGTAATTTGTTCACCTACCGTAATACTTATGCTCTCGAGAGAAGCCACTAGTGAAACCTATGGCCCCCGGGTCCATTTTCCATCATATTAATTCCAAAACTTAGCTATTTTTATTGCCTTTTATTTTACTTTGCATCTTTATCATAAAAATACCAAAAATATTATCTTATCATATCTGACAGATCTCACTTTCGTAAGTGACCGTGAGGGATTGACAACCCCTTTATTGCGTTGGTTGCGAGGATTTTATTTGTTTGTGTAGGTGCGAGGGACTCGTGCGTGGCCTCCTACTGGATTGATACCTTGGTTCTCAAAAACTGTGGGAAATACTTACGCCGCTTTATTGCAACACCCTTTCCTCTTCAAGGGAAAACTAACGCAGTGCTCAAGAGGTAACAGCTCCCATTGGGTCCAACGCATAGACAACCACACTGTCTTTTCTACAGAGAGCTGCACGGACGCAAAAGCACAACAAGCCATGTCAGGATAAGATAGGATGGTCGGAACAAGCAGTCCCAAAAGAGGCGTCGCTGGTACATTTAACTTCGGAATGCAGTATGAAATAAACACATGGGCAGAAGCTCTAGCAAGGCATTGTAATTGATGAAGCTAATGCACATCATGCCAAGGAGATACACCAGTTAGTTAATCAGTTTAGTCAGTGACTGAATCCCCTGCAACTTTCAATCGATGAGAACCCATGCTATGCCACCAATGCACATATGAATGAGGTGCACAAGTTCATCACTGGGATCACTAAACAAGGAAATTCTACATATGTTTTCACCACACAAGGTAGGAGATGCAAAAGTTCATCCACTACTGGACAGGGCAACCCCACACAAGCTCTAGCACGGCACTGCAACTGGAGAAACTAATGCACATCATACCAAGGAGATACATTAGTTAGCTAATCAGCTGCAAGTTTAGCCAGAGATAAAATCCCCTGTACATTGCTTGCGTACCAGCCATGGTAAGGCACGAGGATGAAGGAGTGGAGGATGTGGCCGACCACGCTGTTGAGCTTGACGTTGTTGGGGAAGGTCCCATGCCCGCTGCATCAGCGACCACCATGAAAAGAGAGAGATGGTGAGCTCCTCTGGACCGCAAAATTAATTTCAAGGACGGAGAGGAGACGCACCAGTCGTGTCCGAGGACGAAGAGCGCCCAGAACATGGTGCCCTGGACGGCCCAGTAGGCGGGCCAGGCGAGCCTGCTGTCGAGATGGGCTGCGGCGGCGGCGAGGGCGAGCACAACGACGATGTCGCGCACAACGTATCCCATGGAGCGTCAGGGGTCCTTTATCCAGCAGTGCTTGGGGATGGCGGCGCGGATGTCCGCCAGCCCGAATGGTGGCGGCGCGCCGGGGTCGAACCGGTCTGCAGCGGCCCCCCGGCTGCCTTCCTCGGCCCCGGTGGCCCGGGAGGAGGAGCCGGAGCCGTCGTCCTTGGCGGTGACGAGGCGGGTGGGCGCGGTGGCAGGAGTGGGAGGAGGAGGACGTGAGGGGAGGATGAGAACGGCGGCGGGGAAGGAGGCAGTAGTGGCGTGGCCCCTTTTTATACCCCCAGAAAGCGAAATGACGAGAATACCCTCGGGGGCACTGAAATTACGCGCGGTGGCGGGCCGGGAGTGAAACGAGCTTGCTAGAGCGCTCAGTTTTTATCCGACGGTCGAGGGCGCTCGGGAGGGGGATCGGACGGCCGGTAACGCATCAAGCAAACGATCCGACGGCCCAAAGTCGCTAAAGTCTGAGAGAGCCCGGTGGAACGTTCCTTTCTTATCTCTGGATTGGACGCCAACGAGCATCCACTAGAGGTCTCCAAGCAAACCTTAGTTAACGCTCGCAGGCTTCAACTAGTGGGCGCGATGCCGACAGGAACATGACATGAGCCGGCATAGTTCAATGTTTTGGTGTGTAGCCATTCTATTTCATCCGTTAGCACTGTGTTTCTAATTTGTTCTGTAGTTTTTATTTTGATTCTCTATTTGGGTTTGTTTTATTTTTCTATTTTGAGTTTGTTTTTCTTCTATTTTTTACTTTTCCATTTTTGTAGGTTCAATATACTATAAAATATTTTTATATACAGTGAACATTTTTCAATATACGGTGAACTTTTTTCAAACACACGTGAACAGTTCTTGATGTAAGTTGAATATATATTTTTCATATACAGTGAACTATCTTCTACTAATATGCAGTGACCCTTTTTCTAATAGAGACAATTTTAAAAAAATACACACTAAAATTTCTCTTAAAAAAATTATATTTCTTAAAATAGGTTTTTATTTATATCACTTTAGAAAAATCAAACAAACGGAACCGGCTAAAAAATCCTTGGAAGAAAAATGCATTGCAAACCTACGTAAATGTAATTACGTGCGCAAGAATGGGCCGTCACATTAGCCTCTACTAGAAAAGTCGGGTGTCCCACTGCGTTAGCGTTGCATTTCAAGATGAAGAATAAAAAGTAAATCTAGGCACAAGAGGTCAGGTGTCCCACTTGGTTGTTAGTTTGGTACTAATACCGTGAGTTGTATAATTTGAGTCATGTTGAGCCCTCTTTTTTTTGGAGTTTAAAACAAGAAAAGTGGTAAATGGACTGACCCAGAGCAGATTGGCGGAGGTGCCTTGTATGTTGTGTGAGTATCTACTACTCTGATGCGGAGCATCCTACGGTCATCCCCATGGACCTATCATCGTCTCATCAAGAGCCAAGAGGACCCATGACACGAGCACGAGCTAGAGCTCTCGAGAACGAGGTGACTTCCTTCCTTAGTGATATCACATATGATCCACTCGAGACATGGCTACTACCTAAGTCCGATATGTTATGCATGATTAGGTGTCAAGAGGACCCTCCCGAAGATGGACATGAAGACGGACAAGCCGCCAAGTTCACGGACGAGGAGAACCAACGGAAGGAGTCCAATGCAACTCCAAGGACCCGGACATCCGGCCAGGACCACGGACATCCGGCCCCTGGAAACGTCACCAGCGCCAAGGAGCCAACGGCCAAGTCTACAGGCCCCGGACATCCGGCCTCAACCCGGACATCCGGGACATCCGGCCTCCGCCCGGAAATCCGGCGCCCGTCACAGAACGTGCCGGAAGCTTAACCACTTCAGCCCGGACATCCGGCCCGTCCCGAGCTCCCGCACATCCGGCCCATCGCCCGAACATCCGGACCCCGCCTATCCAGAGAGCATCCAGGCCAGCACCACCAGCCCGGACATCCGGCCCCTCGCGAAGGCCCGGACATCCGGCCTCCCCTGTCTGCGCACAGTGTAAGGGTCGGGGCCCGTGTACCCCTTCGCCCACCTAGACTATATATACTCTCCCATCTCCCTCTTTCTAGGGTTAGCATTGGTTTAGCTCATATGTGAGATAGAGGCATAGAGCTTTGCTCATCCATTACGGATCTACTCCATGAGAGAGACCATGGCCCCTCTACGGAGAAGATCCCCTTGGATTCAAGACCCCCTCTTGGGCGGCCCCCTCAAGACCTCCTCACGGAGAAGAATCGGTTACCTTTTTATCGTCCTTTGTTGATCGTGGATCTTGTATCTCCTCTCGTGTTTCGAAGATCTAGCACATGTGTGACTATATCTTTTTGGTTTGAGTGATTTCTCTTGTGTTTTCCCTCGTGTTTCCCCTTGTGTTCTTCGTGTTCTTAGTTGGGATCCGCTCCTTTCGTGAAAGATCGGCCGTATAGGGTTCCACCCTACATCATCTTGGTATCATGAGCCACATTGATCACGATTTCGGAGCCTGCCCGTTGTGTTTTCTAGCCTAGTTTTGTTGATTTTCTTCCTAATTCGAAAATTGCCCCACAAAAATTGCCCTAATTTTTTTTGTGATTTGTTGGTGTGATGAAGTTTTGTTGGATTTGATCCGCAAATTTCGTGTGTTGCAGGTAGATCTAGCTTTCCCCCATCTTTTCCCCAATTTCCATCCACAAAATCTTCCGAATTTTGCTCCGGATTTGACCTCTCCACGCGGTGTTCATCGAGTTCGTCCACGGATCCAGAGCCCGAACATCCGGCCCGACAGCCCGGACATCCGACCACCCCGGACATCTGGCCCTCAGCCCGGACATCCGGCCCCTGACAACAGCACTTCCATCCACCGCCCCGTTTCCCGCCTAACTTTCGCCCAATTTTGTTCCGGTGCCCACATACACTTCCGCATACCACCACCACTTCCGCATAGGACCACCATAGCTTTCCGCTACCAACTCCGACAATTTTAACCCGCTTTGCTTTGAGAGTTTGAGTTGCGGTTCCGTTGTCCTATTGTGTTTCGGCTATTTAGGTACGGTTCGACATCGACATCACCACCGCTCATCTTCGCCACGGACTACTATGAATGGTAACCTTATCTCGGTATCGTGATATCATCATACTTTCTTGCAATTGCATTGATAACCCCATAGCCTTACTTTTGTGTAGCTTACCCATCGAGACTAGCCTTTGAGTATTACCGGCAACGTGACTTGTGCACATTAGTGATTATACTACCCATAGCATACATACCATATCATCGTGGTGCATATCTTGGTATCATCTCTTGTGTCACAAAGTTGTCATCGCATACACAATTGCTATCTTGGTTCGTGAAGCATTGCATGAGAAAAGAGCTCAGACACAAAGAGCCAAACAAGCTTTTAAGCAAAAGGGAAAGATAAGCAAACAACTTATAAGCAAGAACCATAGCATCATACCACATTAAGATTGTCATACTCGATCATCTTGGATCCTATCATCGAAATACCATACATATAGCATACTTGGGATAGAAGTTGTTGCATTTTTGCCAAGTAGGTTGTGCACAAGTTCGTATCCGCCTATTGTGCAATCGTGCTAGCGTCTCTCTAGTGTTGTGCAACACGAGCATGTTTGTAGATTCCCGATTATGGCTCACCCTTGGTTGCACGACCCCACTTATCTATTTGCGTGTGTGTTTCCGTGTACCTTATCTTGCTATTGGTCTACTTGTTGCATTTGCAAATTTGTGAATCTTTTCCAACATTATTGAAGCTCACTAACAATTGCATCAAATTTTGTGCCACCACCCTAACCAAGCTCCACCATAAGCTTTTACTTGTGTAGGTGTGAGGAACCGACAAGAATTGGTACCAATTGTGCTATTTCCTTGTTCCACATTGGATTGATCTTTGATCCATCTTCGACATCGGTCAAGGTACATTTGGTATAGGTTCTTCTCTTTCTCCCACTCACATATCTTTGTTTGGAATGATGGATAGGCCAAGTACCTCTACAAACCCACTTTTCTTGGAGCAAGACGACGACATGTCATCCTGCATCACCAAGAGCCACCTCTTTGGTGCACAACGAGCCTTGCATGAAGAGCAACAAGCAATGAGCGACCGCATCGACAATCTCGCCACCGACTTGCGACTCTCCTAGCAACGAACACGAGACTACTTGGACAACAAGCTTGACGAACACAAGCATGAAAATGACGCGAGAATGGATGAGATTTGTGCCTTGTTGGTCAACCACTCTTCTACCACTTCGTCCTACTCAAGACGGAGCCGCTCAAGTCGACACTCCAACGACACTATCTCCGGCTCAAGTACCCCGACATCGAACACTCTTCGTCGTGCCGCGCGTCAAGATCGTCAAGCAAACCGCAATCCTCTAAACGACACCGACTCTCAAGAGCATCGACATCGTCAAAACCAAGCTACATTCGCGCAAGCACAAGAACGGCACGCCAACGACAACAAGAACAAGAGGAGTGAGCGCGACAACACCAAGATGCACAAGATGCCGAGGCACAACGCCAATAACAACAACTACGAGAAGCTCAAGCACTTGAGGCGCAACGTGCCCTTCGAGATTCAAGTCGAGCCATAGCCAACCGAGGCCGACAAGATCGTCTACATCAAGAATCACTTCGCGACGAAGCTCAAGAAAGGATTTATCAAGCACGTGTGCATTGTCAAGTTCCTCGTCAAGATCGACAAGCGCCTCCTCAAGATCGACAAGAACCTCAAGTTCGCCAAGAGCATGAAGATAATGGAAATCCTCTAAGACAAGAGCAACATGAGAATGACAACCCTCCTCGCCAAGAGCAACATGAGATTGTCAATCCCCAACGACATGGGCATCATCATCCTCGACCCCAACACAATAAAGAGGAACGATACGGCAAGCTAAAGTTCACCATGCCCAAGTTCACCGAAAGCAATGACCCCGAAGAGTACATATCATGGGCATTGAAGGTTGACAAAATCTTCCGCTTGCACAACTACGAAGAAGAGAAGAAGACCGCCATGGCATCCCTTGAGTTCCAAGACTACGTCCTCATTTGGTGGGAACAAGTCCTTGAGCGCCGCGGAGCACGAGGTGAACAACCCATCACTACTTGGGCGCAAATGAAGGATGTCATGAGAGCACGTTTCGTGCCAAACTACTACAACCGCGACCTCTTAAAGAAACTCCAACTCCTCAAGCAAGGAACCAAGAGCGTTGAAGAGTACTACAAGGAAATGGGGATTGCCATGATACGAGCCAATGTCACGGAAGATGATGAGCAAACTATGGCACGTTTCTTGAATGAACTCAATCATCCTATCAAGAATATCGCCGACTTCCAACCATGCTCGAACCTCATCGAGCTAGTGCACCAAGCTACCAAAGCAGAACGCCAAGTGCAAGATGACCTCAAATATGCCAAGTTCTCATCAAAGTCCTATGGCTTCTCCAACACCCAAGCTTCAACGACTCCAACACCTTCTACCTCAACCAAGCCATCTACAAGCAACGGCGACAAGTCAAGTTACAAGAAAACTTCAACAACCTCAAGTTGTCCTCCTACTACAAGCAACTTCAAGCCAAAAGCTTCATCATCATCTACCCCAAATGATGAGACCATCAAGACGAGTTCCTTCAAATGCTTCACATGCGGCGGCCGAGGCCACAAGTCCTTTGAGTGCACAAACAAGCGCACCATGATCCTCAACAACGACGGAACATACGACTCCATGAGTGAAGAGGAGATGGAAGCCCTTGAGCAAGTGGCCATGCACCGGCGCGTGAACGAAGATGAAGATGATCAAGTGTTTTGTGACGAAGATTCGAACCCCGCTCTCGTTGTCTCCAAGGTCTTGAGTCTTCAACATCGACAAGAAGAAGACCAACAATGCCACATCTTCCACACCAAGGCCGGCATCAATGGAAGGTCGGTCAAGGTCATCATCGATGGAGGGAGTTGCCATAACTTAGCAAGTGAAGAACTACGCTCCAAGCTTAAATTGGTCAAGATGAAGCACCCGCACCCCTACAAGGTTCAATGGCTAAGCGACAGCGGCACAATCCAAGTCGAGCATAGAGTACAAGTTTCTTTCAAGATCGGAGCTTACGAAGACACTTTGGAGTGTGATGTCCTTCTGATGACCATTTGCTGAAGGAAATATGCCCTAGAGGCAATAATAAAGTATTATTTATTTCCTTGTATCATGATAAATGTTTATTATTCATGCTAGAATTGTATTAACCGGAAACATAATACATGTGTGAATATATAGACAAACAGAGTGTCACTAGTATGCCTCTACTTGACTAGCTCGTTAATCAAAGATGGTTATGTTTCCTAGCCATAGACATAAGTTGTCATTTGATTAACGAGATCACCTCATTAGGAGAATGACGTGATTGACTTGACCCATCCCGTTAGCTTAGCACTCGATCGTTTAGTATGTTGCTATTGCTTTCTTCATGACTTATACATGTTCCTATGACTATGAGATTATGCAACTCCCGTTTACCGGAGGAACACTTTGTGTGCTACCAAACGTCACAACGTAAATGGGTGATTATAAAGGTGCTCTACAGGTGTCTCCAAAGGTACTTGTTGGGTTGGCGTATTTCGAGATTAGGATTTGTCACTCCGATTGTCGGAGAGGTATCTCTGGGCCCACTCGGTAATGCACATCACTATAAGCCTTGCAAGCATTGTGACTAATGAGTTAGTTGCGGGATGATGTGTTACGGAACGAGTAAAGAGACTTGCCGGTAACGAGATTGAACTAGGTATCGAGATACCGACGATCAAGTCTCGGGCAAGTAACATACTGGTGACAAAGGGAACAACGTATGTTGTTATGCGGTCTGACCGATAAAGATCTTCGTAGAATATGTGGGAGCCAATATGGGCATCCAGGTCCCGCTATTGGTTATTGACCGGAGCCGTGTCTCGGTCATGTCTGCATAGTTCTCGAACCCGTAGGGTCCGCACGCTTAACGTTACGATGACAGTTTTATTGAGTTTTGATGTACCGAAGGAGTTCGGAGTCCCGGATGAGATCGGGGACATGACGAGGAGTCTCTAAATGGCCGAGATGTAAAGATCGATATATTGGACGACTATATTCGGACTTCGGAAAGGTTCCGAGTGATTCGGGTATTTTTCGGAGTACCGGAGAGTTACGGGAATTCGTATTGGGCCTTAATGGGCCATACGGGAAAGGAGAGAAAGGCCTCAAAAGGTGGCCGCACCCCTCCCCATGGTCTGGTCCGAATTGGACTAGGGAAAGGGGGCGCACCCTTCCTTCTTTCTCTTTTCCCCTTCCCTTCTCCTACTCCCACAAGGAAAGGAGGGGTCCTACTCCCGGTGGGAGTAGGACTCCCCCCTTTGGCGCGCCTCTCCCCTTGGCCGGCTGCCTCCCCCTTGCTCCTTTATATACGGGGGCAGGGGGCACCCCAGAGACACAACAATTGATCCTTGAGATCTCTTAGCCGTGTGCGGTGCCCCCCTCCACCATATTACACCTCGATAATACCGTTGCGGAGCTTAGGCGAAGCCCTGCGTCGGTGGAACATCATCATCGTCACCACGCCGTCGTGCTGACGAAACTCTCCCTCAACACTCGGCTGGATCGGAGTTCGAGGGATGTCATCAAGCTGAACGTGTGTAGAACTCGGAGGTGCCGTACGTTCGGTACTTGATCGGTCGGATCGTGAAGACGTACGACTACATCAACCGCGTTGTGATAACGCTTCCGCTGTCGGTCTACGAGGGTACGTGGACAACACTCTCCCCTCTCGTTGCTATGCATCACCATGATCTTGCGTGTGCGTAGGAATTTTTTTGAAATTACTACGTTCCCCAACAGTGGCATCCGAGCCTGGTTTTATGCGTTGATGCTATGCACGAGTAGAACACAAGTGAGTTGTGGGCGATATAAGTCATACTGCTTACCAGCATGTCATACTTTGGTTCAGCGGTATTGTGAGATGAAGCGGCCCGGACCGACATTACTCGTACGCTTACGCGAGACTGGTTTCACCGTTGCGAGCACTCGTTGCTTAAAGGTGACCGGCGGGTGTCTGTCTCTCCCACTTTAGTTGAACCGAGTGTGGCTACGCCCGGTCCTTGCGAAGGTTAAAACAGCACCAACTTGACAAACTATCGTTGTGGTTTTGATGCGTAGGTAAGAATGGTTCTTGCTAAGCCCGTAGCAGCCACGTAAAACTTGCAACAACAAATTAGAGGACGTCTAACTTGTTTTTGCAGGGCATGTTGTGATGTGATATGGTCAAGACATGATGTGATTTGTTGTATGAGATGATCATGTTTTGTAACCGAGTTATCGGCAACTGGCAGGAGCCATATGGTTGTCGCTTTATTGTATGAGATGCAATCACCATGTAATAGTTTTGCTTTATCACTAAGCGGTAGCGATAGTCGTAAAAGCAATTAGTTGGCGAGACGACAACGATACTACGAGGGAGATCAAGGTGTCGCGCCGGTGACGATGGTGATCATGACGATGCTTCGGAGATGGAGATCACAAGCACGGTGCTTCGGAGATGGAGATCACAAGCACAAGATGATGATGGCCATATCATATCACTTATATTGATTGCATGTGATGTTAATCCTTTATGCATCTTATCTTGCTTTGTTTGACGGTAGCATTATAAGATGATCCTTCACTAAATTATCAAAGTATAAAGTGTTCTCCCTGAGTATGCACCGTTGCGAAAGTTCTTCGTGCTGAGACACCACGTGATGATCGGGTGTGATAGGCTCTACGTTCAAATACAATGGGTGCAAAACAGTTGCACACGCGGAATACTCAGGTTAAACTTGACGAGCCTAGCATATAACAGATATGGCCTCGGAACACGGAGACCGAAAGGTCGAGCGTGAATCATATAGTAGATATGATCAACATAGTGAAGTTCACCGTTGAAACTACTCCATCTCACGTGATGATCGGACATGGTTTAGTTGATATGGATCACGTGATCACTTAGAGGATTAGAGGGATGTCTATCTAAGTGAGAGTTCTTAAGTAATATGATTAATTGAACTTAAATTTATCATGAACTTAGTCCTGATAGTATTTTGCAAATTATGTTTTAGATCAATAGCTCGCGTTGTTGCTTCCCTGTTTTATTTTTTATATGTTCCTAGAGAAAATTATGTTGAAAGATGTTAGTAGCAAAGATGCGGATTGGATCCGTGATCTGAGGATTATCCTCATTGCTGCACAGAAAAATTATGTCCTTGATGCACCGCTAGGTGACAGACCTATTGCAGGAGCAGATGCAGACGTTATGAACGTTTGGCTAGCTCAATATGATGACTACTTGATAGTTTAGTGCACCATGCTTAACGGCTTAGAATCGGGACTTCAAAAACTTTTTGAACGTCATGGACCATATGAGATGTTCCAGGAGTTGAAGTTAATATTTCAAGCAAATACCCGAGTTGAGAGATATGAAGTCTCCAACAAGTTCTATAGCTAAAAGATGGAGGAGAATCGCTCAACTAGTGAGCATATTCTCAGATTGTCTGGGTACTACAATCGCTTGAATCAAGTGGGAGTTAATCTTCCAGATAAAATAGTGATTGACAGAATTCTCTAGTCACCATCACCAAGTTAGTAGAACGTCGTGATGAACTATAGTATGCAAGGGATGACGAAAGTAATTCCCGAGCTCTTCGTGATGCTGAAATCGACGAAGGTAGAAATCAAGAAAAACACCAAGTGTTGATGGTTGACGAGACCACTAGTTTCAAGAAAAGGGCAAAGGGAAGAAGGGGAACTTCAAAAAGAACGGCAAGCAAGTTGCTACTCAAGTGAAGAAGCCCAAGTCTGTACCTAAGCCTGAGACTAAGTGCTTCTACTGCAAAGGGACTGGTCACTGAAAGCGGAACTACCCCAACTATTTGGTGGATAAGAAGTATGGCAAAGTGAACAAAGGTATATTTGATATACAGATTATTGATGTGTACTTTACTAGTGTTTATAGCAACCCCTCGGTAATTGATACTGGTTCAGTTGCTAAGAGTAGTAACTCGAAACGGGAGTTGCAGAATAAACAGAGACTAGTAAAAGTGAACAAAGGTATATTTGATATACAGATTATTGATGTGTACTTTACTAGTGTTTATAGCAACCCCTCGGTAATAGATACTGGTTCAGTTGCTAAAGAGTAGTGTCGGGGTAAACGACCATGGGTAGCCTAACCGACTACCCCTGGTTCTTCAGAAGATTTATCAGGCCTTTGGGCCTTCAAGCACTCCAAGCATTTGGGCCGCCTTCCCCGGCCGGCTACCGCTAAAGCCGACTCCCGGAAGGCGACCCAGCCTCACCGACTCCAAGAAGCCGGCCAAGAGAAACGCCGACTCCTAGAAGCCGGCCGAGACCACAACCGCCCCTACATAACGACGACCTGACGGGGCATGGCCACAGTGCGGCCCACGACCCCCGAAGCCCGAGGCAGGCATGGTTACAGGAGGCCGTACGGGAGGGATGTCTCCCGTGCGGCCGGGCACTGTAGCCACGCCAGCTACGACGTCATCCACGACCCACTCCTGCACGGCCGAAGGACTGCGGGCCCCTTCAGCCAGAGGGAGGCGTGAAGGCGGCCCGGCCTTTCCTAGTCGGCCAGGAGCATAGCCGGCCTCCAGAAGCCGGCGACTCCCTTCCTCGAAGCAGGAGCCCATTTAAGGAGACAAGACGAGGAGAGGCTACAGTGATAGCCCCCGACGCGGATCACTGTAGCCACGCTTACCTCGACAAAGCCCTCATCATCAGAGGCGCGGCTACAGTAAGCAGCCGCCGACAAGACCCTAGGCGGTGGGGCCGGCCTGCCGACCGAGTAGCCGGCAGCCGGCGGGACCCAGCAGCCGGCGGAGGAGCCGGCAGGCGTAGACACTGACGGCTGGGGCCAGTTCCCAGTCGGATTACCATTGTACCCCCGGGGGGTAGGCCTATATAAACCCCCCGGAGCACCCATGCAAAGGGTTGGCACCTCTGCATGTTTGGCTTCCAAGCATAGCACACGCACACACACCATAGATAGAGAGAAGCAAGAGCTAGCCTTGTTCTTCTTCTCCCTTGATCCCTACAGCTCTAGGAGCGATTGTAGCTACTCTTTATCGAGCTAGTGATCATGCGGAGACCCCGCAGAGCAGGACTAGGGGTGTTATCTCCTCGGAGAGCCCCGAACCTGGGTAAGATTCGCCGGCGTGCATGTCTTCGCCTCATCTCGTTTCCAGGCACCGGCGACGTTTTATTGGCTCCCATAATGATAAGCCATCCTTTGGCATATGTCGCACCAACCACCCGACAAGTAGTAACTCGAAACGGGAGTTGCAGTATAAACAGAGACTAGTAAAAGGCGAGGTGACGATGTGTGTTGGAAGTAGTTCCAAGATTGATATGATCATCATCGCACACTCCCTGTACTTTCGGGATTAGTGTTGAAACTAAATAAGTGTTATTTGGTGCTTACGTTGAGCATGAATATGATTTGATCATGTTTATTGCAATACGGTTATTCATTTAAGTTAGAGAACAATTGTTGTTCTGTTTACATGAATAAAAAACCTTCTATGGTCATACACACCAACGAAAATGGTTTGTTGGATCTCGATCGTAGTGATACACATATTCATAATATTGAAGCCAAAAGATGCAAAGTTAATAATGATAGTGCAACTTATTTGTGGCACTGCCGTTTAGGTCATATTGGTGTAAAGCGCATGAAGAAACTCCATACTGATGGGATTTTGGAATCACTTGATTATGAATCACTTGATGCTTGCGAACCGTGCCTCATGGGCAAGATGACTAAAACGCCGTTCTCCGGAACTATGGAGAGAGCAACAGATTTGTTGGAAATCATACATACAGATGTATGTGGTCCGATGAATATTGAGGCTCGTAGGAGGTATCATTATTTTCTGACCTTCACAGATGATTTGAGCAGATATGGGTATATCTACTTAATGAAACAGAAGTCTGAAACATTTGAAAAGTTCATATAATTTCAGAGTGAAGCGGAAAATCATCGTAATAAGAAAATAAAGTTTCTACGATCTGATCGTGGAGAAGAGTATTTGAGTTACGAGTTTGGCCTTCAGTTAAAACAATGTGAAATAGTTTCACTACTCACGCCACCTGGAACACCACGGTGTAATGGTGTGTCCGAACGTCGTAATCGTACTTTATTAGATATGGTGCGATATATGATGTATCTTACCGATCTACCACTATCGTTTTGGGGTTATGCATTAGAGACAGCTGCATTCACGTTAAAAAGGGCACCATCAAAATCCGCTGAGATGACGCCTTATGAACTGTGGTTTGGCAAGAAACCAAAGTTGTCGTTTCTTAAAGTTTGGGGTTGCGATGCTTATGTGAAAAGGTTTCATCCTGATAAGCTCAAACCCAAATCGGAGAAATGTGTCTTCATAGGATACCCAAAGGAGACAGTTGGGTACACCTTCTATCACAGATCCGAAGGCAAGACATTCGTTGCTAAGAATGGATCCTTTCTAGAGAAGGAGTTTCTCTCGAAAGATGTGAGTGGGAGGAAAGTAGAACTTGATGAGGTAATTGTACCTGCTCCCTTACTGGATCACAGAAATCTGTTCCTGTGACTTCTACACCAATTAGTGAGGAAGTTAATGATGATGATCATGTAACTTCAGATCAAGTTACTACCAAACCTCGTAGGTAAACCAGAGTAAGATCCGCACCAGAGTGGTACGGTAATCCTGTTCTGGAGGTTATGTTACTAGACCATGACGAACCTACGAACTATGAAGAAGCGATGGTGAGCCTAGATTCCGCAAAATGGCTTGAGGCCATGAAATCTGAGATGAGATCCATGTATGAGAACAAAGTGTGGAGTTTGGTTGACTTGCCCGATGATCGGCAAGCAATTGAGAATAAATGGATCATCAAGAGGAAGACGGACGCTGATAGTAGTATCACTATCTACAAAGCTAGAATTGTCACAAAAAGGTTTTCGACAAGTTCAAGATGTTGACTACGATGAGAGTTTCTCACTCGTATCTATGCTTAAGTCTGTCTGAATCATGTTAGCAATTGCCGCATTTTATGAAATATGGCAAATGGATAAACAAAACTGCATTCCTTAATGGATTTATTAAAGAAGAGTTGTATATGATGCAACCAGGAGGTTTTGTCAATCCTAAAGGTGCTAACAAAATATGCAAGCTCCAGGGATCCATCTATGGACTGGTGCGAGCATCTCGGAGTTGGGATATATGCTTTGATAAGTTGATCAAAGGATATAGTTTTATACAGACTTGCGGTGAAGCCTGTATTTACAAGAAAGTGAGTGGGAGCACTACAACATTTCTGATAAGTATATGTGAATGACATATTGTTGATCGGAAATAATGTAGAATTATTCTGCAAAGCATAAAGGAGTGTTTGAAAGAAGTTTTTGAAAGAAAGACCTCGGTGAAGCTGCTTACATATTGAGCATCAAGATCTATAGAGATAGATGAAGACGCTTGATAAGTTTTTCAATGAGTACATACCTTAACAAGATTTTGAAGTAGTTCAAAATAGAACAGTCAAAGAAAGAGTTCTTGCCTTTGTTACAAGGTGTGAAATTGAGTAAGACTCAAAGCCCGACCACGGCAAAAGATAGAAAGAGAATGAAAGTCATTCTCTATGCCTTAGCCATAGGTTCTATAAAGTATGCCATGCTGTGTACCAGATCTATTGTATACCCTACACTGATTTTGGCAAGGGAGTACAATAGTGATCTAGGAGTAGATCACTGGACAGCGGTCAAAATTATCCTTAGTGGAATAAGGATATGTTTCTCGATTATGGAAGTGAAAAAAGGTTCGTCGTAAAGGGTTACGTCGATGCAAGTTTTGACACTAAATCTAGATGAATCTAAGTCTCGGTCTAGATACATATTGAAAGTGGGAGCAATTAGCTAGAGTAGCTCCGTGCAGAGCATTGTAGACATAAAATTTGCAAAATACTTACGGATCTGAATGTGACAGACCCGTTGACTAAAATTATCTCACAAGCAAAACATGATCACACCTTAGTACTCTCTGGGTGTTAATCACATAGCGATGTGAACTAGGTTACTGACTCTAGTAAACCCTTTGGGTGTTGGTCACATGACGATATGAACCATGGGTGTAAGAATCATTACTGTGTAATCTAGATTATTGACTCTAGTGCAAGTGGGAGACTGAAGGAAATATGGCCTAGAGGCAATAATAAAGTATTATTTATTTCCTTGTATCATGATAAATGTTTATTATTCATGCTAGAATTATATTAACCGGAAACATAATACATGTGTGAATATATAGACAAATAGAGTGTCACTAGTATGCCTCTACTTGACTAGCTCGTTAATCAAAGATGGTTATGTTTCCTAGCCATAGACATAAGTTGTCATTTGATTAACGAGATCACCTCATTAGGAGAATGACGTGATTGACTTGACCCATTCCGTTAGCTTAGCACTCGATCGTTTAGTATGTTGCTATTGCTTTCTTCATGACTTATACATGTTCCTATGACTATGAGATTATGCAACTCCCGTTTACCGGAGGAACACTTTGTGTGCTACCAAACGTCACAACGTAAATGGGTGATTATAAAGGTGCTCTACAGGTGTCTCCAAAGGTACTTGTTGGGTTGGCGTATTTCGAGATTAGGATTTGTCACTCCGATTGTCGGAGAGGTATCTCTGGGCCCACTCGGTAATGCACATCACTATAAGCCTTGCAAGCAATGTGACTAATGAGTTAGTTGCGGGATGATGTGTTATGGACCGAGTAAAGAGACTTGCCGGTAACGAGATTGAACTAGGTATCGAGATACCGACGATCAAATCTCGGGCAAGTAACATACCGGTGACAAAGGGAACAACGTATGTTGTTATGCGGTCTGACCGATAAAGATCTTCGTAGAATATGTGGGAGCCAATATGGGCATCCAGGTCCCGCTATTGGTTATTGACCGGAGACGTGTCTCGGTCATGTCTACATAGTTCTCGAACCCGTAGGGTCCGCACGCTTAACGTTACGATGACAGTTTTATTGAGTTTTGATGTACCGAAGGAGTTCGGAGTCCCGGATGAGATCGGGGACATGACGAGGAGTCTCGAAATGGCTAAGACGTAAAGATCGATATATTGGACGACTATATTTGGACTTCGGAAAGGTTCCGAGTGATTTGGGTATTTTTCGGAGTACCGGAGAGTTACGGGAATTCGTATTGGGCCTTAATGGGCCATACGGGAAAGGAGAGAAAGGCCTCAAAAGGTGGCCGCACCCCTCCCCATGGTCTGGTCCGAATTGGACTAGGGAAGGGGGGCGCACCCTTCCTTCTTTCTCTTTTCCCCTTCCCTTCTCCTACTCCCACAAGGAAAGGAGGAGTCCTACTCCCGGTGGGAGTAGGACTCCCCCCTTTGGCGCGCCTCTCCCCTTGGCCGGCTGCCTCCCCCTTGCTCCTTTATATACGGGGGCAGGGGGGCACCCCAGAGACACAACAATTGATCCTTGAGATCTCTTAGCCGTGTGCGGTGCCCCCCTCCACCATATTACACCTCGATAATACCGTTGCGGAGCTTAGGCGAAGCCCTGCGTCGGTGGAACATCATCATCGTCACCACGCCGTCGTGCTGACGAAACTCTCCCTCAACACTCGGCTGGATCGGAGTTCGAGGGATGTCATCGAGCTGAACGTGTGTAGAACTCGGAGGTGCCGTACGTTCGGTACTTGATCGGTCGGATCGTGAAGACGTACGACTATATCAACCGCGTTGTGATAACGCTTCCGCTGTCGGTCTACGAGGGTACGTGGACAACACTCTCCCCTCTCGTTGCTATGCATCACCGTGATCTTGCGTGTGCGTAGGAATTTTTTTGAAATTACTACGTTCCCCAACATTTGCCACCTCCTTCTTGGACGGCCATGGCAATTTGACCGAGGTGTCATCCACAACGAGCGTACAAATCACTATAGCTTCAAGACGAAAGGGAAGGAGTACGTGCTACGACCTATGTCTCCAAGCCAAGTGATCGCCGACAAGCAAGCCACCCATCGTGGAGAGAATTGTGAGCGAGCGAACCACCAAAAAGAGAGTGAGCGCCACAAGCCAAAATTGAGTGCCTCCACGATGAGCGACAAGAAAACTTTAGTTCTATTTGCCACCAAACGTGAGATGAGAGAAGTGTGTGAGAACCCATCCAGTGTCATACACTATGTACTTTGTGCAAAGATGAGGCACCAAAAGCTAACACCTCTCACAATATTCCTCTAGTGTTATCTTCTCTTTTGCAGGAATTCCAAGATGTTTTGCCCGACGAGCTACCTCCGGGTCTACCTCCACTACGAGGCATCAAGCACCGCATCAACCTCATCCCCGGGGCGCCACTTCCAAACAAGGCTCCCTACCGAGTCAACCCCGAAGAAACCAAAGAAATACAAAGGCAAGTAAAGCATCTCATAGATCATGGACATGTGCGTGAAAGTTTGAGTCCTTGTGCCGTACCGGTCATTCTAGTGCCAAAAAGTGACGGTAGCTTTTGCATGTGTTCCGATTGTAGACCCATCAATGCTATCACCATTTGCTATAGGTACCCCATTCCACGCCTTGATGATATGCTTGATGAGCTTAGCGGTGCCACTATTTTTTCCAAAATTGATCTTAAAAGTGGTTACTATCAAATACGCATACAAGAGGGTGATGAATGGAAAACCACTTTCAAAACAAAGTTTGGTTTGTATGAGTGGTTAGTCATGCCTATGGGTTTATCGGAAGCACCTGGTACTTTCATGCGTCTTATGCATTATGTGTTTCGCCCTTACATTGGTGAGTTTGTTGTGGTCTACTGCGACGATATCCTTGTTTTTAGCAAATCTCTCAAAGAGCATGTCACCCACCTTCGCAGCGTGCTACAAACTCTTCGAAAAGAGCGTCTTTATGCTAATATGGAAAAATGCCATTTTGGTGTTGATAAACTTGTTTTCTTGGGTTTTGTAGTATCTTCCAAGGGTGTCCATGTTGATGAATCTAAGATTAATGCTATTAAAACTTGTCCCCAACCAACTAATTTGCAACAAGTGCGTAGTTTTCTTGGTTTAGCTGGGTTTTACCGTCGTTTTGTGAAGGATCTTAGCACCATTGCATCTCCTTTACATGCTTTGAGCAAGAAGAATGCACCTTTTGTTTGGGGACCATCTCAAGATAGCGCATTCAATGAGCTTAAGAATTTGCTTACTCATGCTCCCGTGCTTGCATTACCCAACTTTGACAAACCTTTTGAGATTCATTGTGATGCTAGTGGTAATGGCATAGGAGGTGTGTTAACGCAAGATAAGCACCCCATAGCATACTTTAGTGAGAAACTCTCCGGAGCGCAACTCAATTACCCCATCTATGACAAAGAGCTATATGCTTTAGTGCGAGTTTTGCATGAATGGGAACATTACCTTCGCCCTCATGAATTTATCATCCATACCGATCATGCAACGCTTAAATACCTTAAGGGTCAAACTAAGTTGAACAAGCGTCATGCTAAATGGAGTGAGTTTATTGAGTCTTTTCCTTATGTCATCAAGCATATTAAAGGTAAGGAAAATGTTGTGGTGGATGCGCTTTCCCGTATATGCATGCTTGTTACGCAACTCGAGTTGAATGTCATTGGTTTTGAGCACATAAAAGACTTGTATGAGCATGATCCTACTTTTGCTATTCCTTATGCCAAGTGTTTGACGCATTCTTCTTGGGATCGATATTACCTCAAAGATGGTTATCTTATGAGAACTAACAAACTTTGCATCCCCGAGTCTTCTCTTCGTTTGTTACTTTTGCAAGAATCTCATGGAGGAGGACTAATGGGACAGTTTGGACGCGACAAGCATTTGCTACGCTCTCCAAGAACTATTTTTGGCCCAAGATGTTTCACGACGTAAACCGCTTCACCAACCGATGCTCTACATGTCGCAAAGCTAAGTCTAAAGCTCAATCTCATGGACTCTATATGCCTCTTCCAATTCCGTACCAACCATGGGAAGATATTAGCATGGATTTTGTACTTGGTTTGCCTAGAACTAGAAATGGAAAGGATTCCGTTTTTGTTGTTGTGGACCGATTCTCAAAAATGGCACATTTCATTCCATGCAACAAGATAGACGATGCTTCACATGTTGCCAATATCTTTTGTAGGGAAATCTTGCGACTACATGGAGTGCCAAAGACGATTGTCTCGGACCGTGACGTCAAGTTCTTGAGTTACTTTTGGAAGACCTTGTGCGCCAAGATCGGAATCAAGCTTTTGTTCTCTTCGGCATACCATCCACAAACCGACGGCCAAACGGAGGTGACGAACCGCACACTCTCCACTCTACTACGCATGTTGATAAAGAAGAACATCAAGGAGTGGGAGGAGTGCCTACCAATCGCTGAGTACGCCTACAACCGTGCAAGACATTCAACTACCGGCAAGTCCCCCTTCGAGGTCGTCTACGGTTTCAATCCGTTGTCCCCATTGGACATTCTTCCTCTACCGCTACAAGAGCGCACAAACATGGACGCGAGTGCCCGAGTCAACTACCTCAAGAAGATGCATGAAGATACAAGGCACACCATCGAGCGCCAAGTACAACGACTCGCGACCAAGCTCAACGTCAACAAGCACCCCATGATATTCAATGTTGGAGATCTTGTGTGGCTACACCTTCGAAAGGACCGCTTCCCCAATGAATGCAAGTCCAAACTACTACCCCGAGCGGATGGACCCTTCAAGGTGCTTGCACGCTACAACAACAACGCCTACAAGATCGACATCCCACGCGACAAGTACTCCGTGAGCGATATCTTCAACATCAAAGATCTCTCCCCGTACCATGGTAATGAGGATTTTGATCCGAGGTCGGATCTTTCCCAAGGGAGGGCAGATGATGCGGAGCATCTTACGGTCATCCCCATGGACCTACCATCGTCTCATCAAGAGCCAAGAGGACCCATGAAACGAGCACGAGCTAGAGCTCTCGAGAACAAGGTGACTTCCTACCTTAATTAGTGATATCACATATGATCCACTCGAGACATGGCTACTACCTAAGTCCGATATGCTATGCATGATTAGGTGTCAAGAGGACCCTCCCGGATATGCTCATGAAGACGGACAAGCCGCAAAGTTCACGGACGAGGAAAACCAACGGAAGGAGTCCAGTGCAACTCCCAGGACCCGGACATCCGGCCAGGACCCCGGACATCCAGCCCCTGGAAACCTCACCAGCGCCAAGGAGCCAACGGCCAAGTCTACAAGCCCCGGAGATCCGGCCTCAACCCGGACATCCAGCCCGACAGCCCGGACATCCGGCCTCCGCCCGGAAATCCGGCACCCGTCACAGAACGTGCCCGAAGTTGAACCACTTCAGCCCGGACATCCAGCCAAAGGCCCGGACATCCGGCCCGTCCCGAGCTCCTGGACATCCGGCCCGTCGGCCGGACATTCGGACCCCGCCTATCCAGAGAGCACCCAGGCCAGCACCACCAGCCCGGACATCCGGCCCCGCTAGCCCGGACATCCGGCCCGTCGCCCGGACATCCGGCCTCCCCTGTCTGCGCACAGAGTAAAGGCCGAGGCCCGTGTACCCCTTCTCCCACCAAGACTATATATACTCTCCCATCTCCGTCTTTCTAGGGTTAGCATTGGTTTAGCTCATATGTGAGATCGAGCTTTGCTCATCCATTACGGATCTACTCCACAAGAGAGACCGCGGCCCCTTTGAGGGAGTCCTGGACTAAGGGGTCCTCGAGCGTCCGACCTGTTAGCCATGGGCCAGACTGATGGGCTGTGAAGATACGAAGACCGAAGACTGCACCCGTGTCCGGATGGGACTCTCCTTGGCGTGGAAGGCAAGCTTGGCGACCAAATATGTAGATTCCTTTCTTTGTAATCGACCTTGTGTAACCCTAGATCCTCCTGGTGTCTATATAAACCGGAGGACTTAGTCCAGAGGGGAGAGAGACACATTACCATAGTCATACAGGCTTGGCTTTTAGGGTTTAGCCATTACAATCTCGTGGTAGATCAACTCTTGTAATACTCATATTCATCAAGATCAATCGAGCAGGAAGTAGGGTATTACCTCCATATAGAGGGCCCGAACCTGGGTAAACATCGTGTCCCCTGTCTCCTGTTACCATCGACCTTAGACGCACAGTTCGGGACCCCTACCTGAGATCCGCCGGTTTTGACACCGACATTGGTGCTTTCATTGAGAGTTCCACTGTGCCATCTCCAAAAGGTTTGATGGCCCCTTCAATCGTCAACGACAATGCTGTCCAAGGAGAAACCTTCCTCCCCGGACAGATCTTCGTGTTCGGCGGCTTCGCACTGCGGGCCAACTAGCTTGGCCATCTGGAGCAGATCGATAGCTACGCCCCTGGCCATCAGGTCAGATTCAGAAGCTTGAACTACGTCGTGGACATCCATGGAGACTTGATCTTCGACGCATTTGAGACCGCGGCGACCCCCCCTTGTCGCCCCGATGAACATGACTTAGACCTGTCATCGGACCGCATCCAGGAGATGGCTTCCATAACTGCTCCGGTGTTAGATCCGGAGCAGACCGCACCCTCCAAGGACTGGAGGCTCAATCCCGCCACGGACGTCGCAGATTTCGCAATGATGGAGCCGCACATAGTCTTAACATCACCCGATATCCGTGTCACCGGAATTCCGGACTCGTCTCCGGCTATAAGTTCCGACCCATGTGGGTCCGCGGACACCGAACTTGATCTTCGAATTCAGTGCCGCAGACATCTTCCAGCATTCGACCTTGGGCGATGTGCTAAATTCATTAAGAAAACTGTCCTTGGCGGGGGACTCACAGCCGAATTATGTCCGGTTTGAACTGGAGGCTGATGATGGGGGAGAATTTCGCTGCCCACCCACCACCCACTTCATAGCCACTGTCGAAGACTTAACCGACACGCTTGACTACGACTCCGAAGACATTGACGGTATGGACGACGATGTCGAAGACGAGGAGGCCCAAAACCCGCCGTTCACCGGACGATGGACGACCACTTCCTCATATGACGTATACATGGTAGATACGCCGAAAAATAATAGCGGTGATGACAAGGAAAACCCCGCGAAAGAGGACCCTCCTAAGACACAACCAAAGCGCCGGCGCCAGTGGCGCCGCTCTAAATCGCGCCGCAACAGAGACAGTAACACCGGCGTAGGAGACGACAACACTCCGGATGGTGCCGAAGACACAGAAGAACCCGATGAACAAACTGCCGAACAAGACAATCGGGAAGATGGGCAAGTCAGCCCTGACGAACAGGCCATAGAAGAAGACTCGGAGGACGGCAGTTACCATCCCCTCTCCGAGGAGGAGGTGAGCCTCGGCAACGAAGACTTCATCGTGCCTGAGGAACCTCTCAAGCAGGAGCGCTTTAAGCTTCAGCTAATAGCCACTGCGAGGAGCCTGAAAAAGAAGCAGTAGCAGCTTCAAGCTGATCAAGACCTGCTCAATGACAGATGGACCGATGTCCTGGCAGCCGAGGAATACGGCCTTAAACGCCCAGCGAAAAGTTACCCGAAGCGCAAATTGCTACCTCAGTTCGATGATGAGGCGCTAGAGCCTGCACTAGCATCACGCAATGCGGTTGATCAGCCACCGCGCGGTCGGGATAAAACGGCAACCCGAGCCGAAAACCTGACTGTCCCACCTTGCCGTAAAGGCAGGGATAAGACAGCTCGGGGCTATACATATGACCTTCGTCAAGACCTGGACAGTAGAGCAGGACATACACGAACGATCTACAGATCGCGAGGACGGCTATCTATTCGGACACGACAAACCCAGTCACGCCCGGGCCGAAAACCGCAGACGAACTCCATCAGAGCTACGTCGCGACGCGGTCCGATATAGAGGCGCCGCACACCCTCTTTCCTTCACTGACGAAGTAATGGATCATGAATTCCCAGAAGGATTCAAACCCGTAAACATCGAATCATACGATGGCACAACCGATCCCGCGGTATGGATCGAGGATTTCATTCTCCACATTCACATGGCCCGCGGGGATGATCTTCACGCCATCAAATACCTCCCATTAAAACTCAAAGGGCCAGCTCGGCACTGGCTAAACAGTCTGCTTGAAAATTCCATTGGCAGCTGGGAGGACTTGGAAGAAGCTTTCCTTGACAACTTCCAAGGTACTTATGTTCGGCCACCAGACGCCGATGACCTAAGTCACATAGTCCAGCAACCTAGAGAGTCAGCCAGGAAATTCTGGACTAGGTTCCTAACTAAAAAGAACCAGATCGTCGACTGTCCGGATGCCGAAGCCCTAGCGTCCTTTATACATAGCATCCGTGATGAATGGCTTGCCCGCCACCTCGGCCAGGAAAAGCCAAAATCCATGGCAGCCCTCACGGCACTCATGGCCCGCTTCTGTGCGGGAGAGGATAGTTGGCTGGCCCGTAGCAAAAATACAGCAAATGACACGGGCACCCCCGAGGCCAAAAATAGCAACGGCAAGCTCCGACGCAGCAGACACAAACACCAAAGTAATGGTCACAACACCGATCACGACAGTCAATGCCGGATTCAGTGGTTCCAAGTCCGGTCAGCGGAAGAAGCCATATAAAGAAACAATCAGGGACCATCAAGCTTGGATCGCATACTCGACCGTGCCAAATCCATGTCACCTCTGATAAACCAGCCAATCATACCAACAGAGATTGCTGGGTTTTTAAATAGGCCGGCAAGTTAAACGCCGAGAACAAAGAAAAGGGATCGCACAGCAAGGACGATGACGATGAGCCCCGGCAACCGAACACAGGGGTCAAAAGAAATCCCCCCGCCAAGTCAAATCGGTGAACATGATATATGCTACACACATCCCCAAGAGGGAGCGCAAGCGCGCACTCAGGGACGTCTATGCGATAGAGCCAGTCGCCCCAAAATTTAATCCATGGTTGTCGTGCCCGATCACTTTTGATCGATGGGACCATCCGACCAGTATCCGTCATGGCGGTTCAACCGCATTGGTCCTTGGCCCAATAATTGACGGATTCCACCTAACGCGAGTCCTTATGGACGGTGACAGCAGCCTGAACCTGCTCTATCAGGATACAATGTGCAAAATGGGCATTAACCCATCACGGATCAAGCTCACAAAGACCACCTTTAAAGGAGTCACACCAAGTGTAGAGGCTTGCTGTACGGGCTCAATTACGCTAGAGGTTGTCTTCGGATCCCCGAACAACTTTAGAAGCGAGAAGTTAATCTTTGACATCGTCCCTTTTTGCAGCGGTTATCACGCACTGCTCGGACGAACCGCATTTGCTCGATTCAATGCGGTGCCTCATTATGCCTACCTCGAGCTCAAGATGCCCGGGCCACATGGCGTCATAACAGTTAATGGAAACACGAAACGCTCCCTCCGTATAGAAGAGCACACCGCTGCCTTAGCAGCAGAAGTACAGAGCGGCCTTCTTAAGCAGAACCTTAATTCGGTGGCCAAGCTCCCGGACACTGTCAAGAGAGTCCGGACCATCCTGCAGCATGACAGCTTGGCTCGTCAGGAGCTTGATTAGCAATTCGGCCTCCGTCCCAGTCCCGAACAGGTGGCGGCACTAGTACCGCACATACATAACTATGCACTCAAAATACCATGGGCATAGATGGAGGCATAACTAGCCGGTGATCCACAATACGGCTCGACCGCTACCGGACACATATACTTTAATTGTTTCCTTTTTCAGGTTTCTTTTCCGCAGACCTTCCCTGATGGCTAGATCACCGGTCCTCTCGAAGGACAAATATGCCAAGATGGCAAGAAGCACAGACGTATTGGGGAATTTCAAGGTGGTTTCGTTAACAATCACTCTACCTGTTTTCAGGACCCACACGCAGCTCTTCCTTGGTTTTTGGCATGTTAAATAGCATGTTGCTTAACGCACTATTTGTATCAATGCGCTTTCACGTATTAATTGCAATGAAAACAGTTCGCGGCCCAAATTCTGCGGCCCTAGCTCATTACCTTTTCTCATTTTCTGTTTTCCTTTATTCTTTGTTAATAAACCTTATCAGATAGCACCCGTACCAGAGTGTACATTTGCCAGGGGCTTTATAGCGCCCCGCAATACGACAACAAAGTCCGAACACTTTTTACAGTATAGTTCGGCACCCCGAATTTAGCACTATATGCATTGGCTCCGAATCATGTCTTTGGTCAATAGTTGGGTTGCCCGGCTCCTGTGCTTACTACCTTACGTTCCGCTATATCAGCTAGGGTAGTAAAGGGAGAACTACTGCGATTGTGCCCTGGTTCATCCGGATGAGCACCTCAGTAGAGAAAGCCGAAAACTGACTGTCATGATGCGGCGAGAGCCGGTCAGCTCTTCGGAGGTTTCAAATCGCTAGAGGTTTTTTCCGCATTACGCGATGAATCGGTTTTTATCCGATCAGGTGTTTACAGAATCCCCCAGTTCGGACTTCCGAATACCAGGGGCTGCGCCTAAAACTTTATTATCGAACTCCTATGGCTAAGTGAGGGTGATAAAGCATTATAGTCCGATTGCCTTGTTCGTTGTGCTAAACACCTCCTTCAAGGACCAAATAATTGGATCAAGAGTGTTTAGATTCCATCCCGAACACCCCCGTATTTCCTACGTGGGGGCTGAAGCCGACGACTGGCCAACTCTCAGATTTAATAAAAACGGCCGCACAGGAGGTAAAAATATAACACAAAGCATTATATTACATAAACTGACTTTGTTTTCATAATACAGGGCGAGACAAAATATGAATGTATTCATTCAAAGATCACGTCTTTCGCACACTGCTCCGCAACAATGCGGGACCCCTCCAGGACGTCTCCAAAATATCATTCGGGTGTGCGGTGCTCCTTGCCCTCGGGCGGCCCTTCGGTCGCTAGCTTGACGGCGTCCATCTTCGCCCACCACACCTTGACATAGGAGAAGGCCAGGCGCGCGCCCTCGATGCAGACAGACCGCTTGACGGCGTCCAGCCGAGGACAGGCATCCACCAGCCGCTTCACAAGGCTGAAGTAACTGCTGGGTATAGCTTCGGCTGGCCACAGCCGGATTATTAAATCCTTCATGGCCAGTTCGGCCACCCTGTGCAGCTCGACCAGCTGCTTTAGCTGATCGCTGAAGGGCACCGGATGCTCTGGCGCAAGATATTGCGACCAGAACAGCTTCTCCGTAGAGCTCCCTTCTTTGTCTCGAAAGAACTCCGCAGCGTCGGACAAACTACGTGGCAGATCAGCAAAAGCCCCTGGAGAACTCCGAATCCGGGTTAGTAAAAGATACTTGCTCCTTACATATTTGCTTTGCTTACTGAATGCCTTACCCGCCGCGATCTTTCTAGCCTCCTGGATCTCCTGGAGGGCGCCCTGGGCCTCACTCCGGGCCGTCTCCGCACTCTGACGAGCCTTGGCGAGTTCGGTCTCTCGAGCCGACGCATCGCGCTCCAAGGTCTCGCACTTCCTCACCGCATCCTGGAGCTCCTATTGGACCTCGTTGACCCGGGCCTTGAGCTTCTTACGGGCGGCCTGCTCCTTGACAGCCTTCCCCTCGGCTGCTGCCAGGGCCTTTCTCAGGGCCTCGACCTCGGTCGTCGCTTCTATACATATATCATGACACTTCGGCCAATGCATATCATTTTGCTTTTTTCAAATATATAACAAGTTATTACATACCTTGTTTTTCTTGGAGCTGCCTCCTCACCTGGCCGAGCTCCTCCTCGGCCGGCTCCAGTCTCTGCTTCAGTCTGGAGACTTCGGCAGTATGCGAGGCTGCGGCCAACAGCGACGCCTGCGTATTCATTTTAGACAAATTTAGTTAGTTTCCTGCAAAAAGGGATTGATCCTCTGTCCAGTTTTTTCTTTCCGAACACCGGACAGTGTCTCATGGGCTACTGTCTATATTGGGATTTTCTCTCTTCACATCGCTTACCTCAAAACTTGTTAGCAGGCTGCTGCAGGCTTCGGTTAGTCCGCTCTTGGCGGACTGGACCATTTCAATTACCGTGCCCATAAGAACACGGTGCTCATCCACAATGGAAGCGCCTCGCAGCGCTTCCAGCAGATTATCCGGTGCCCCTGGTTGGACAGGGGTCACGGCGGAATAGGAATACCCCCTTCTTTTGAAGAAGGTTGCGCGCCGGTTTCCGGAGCCGTATCGGTCTCCGGAATCGAATCCGGCTGAGGGCCGAACTGAGTACGGCCCTCATCGCCAGTCTCCATGGGGATCAGTTTCCCCGGTGTCCGGCGATGGAGGCTTCGCCTCCTGGCGCCTCCTGAACCTCTCCCCGGCCTGGGAAAGTCCTTCGGGACAGCACCTCTGCGTCGTCCTTGGCCTTGGGGGGGTGAGCGGTCGGCGGTGACTCGCTGGCCATCGCCTTTGAATCCAACGAGCCTCGTGACGAGGATCGCTGGGAGCTGTCGTGGGCCGGACTGCAATAGCATAACTAATCATATCAATACAACGAAGAGGAGAGGCCAGATTTATGGGTATATATGATTCCTAGCACTTACGATGCAGCCCGAGGCTTAGTGCGGGAGCGTCGCTCCGGACTGCCGTCAACGTCCCACGCGGAGTTATCCGCGAGGGAGCCCTTCCCTTTCTTGGACATCTCCGCCTCTAGGTTCATGGAGGCCGCCCTCTTCTTCTTTCCCTCATCAAGGGGAGGGTTGTTCTCCTCCTCCTCCTCGTCGTCGTCCTCGGCGGCGGAGGAAAGGGTCACTTCGTCTTTAGACGTCACGTCCGAAGCACCCTTGCGATGGGGGCCACCTTTGGTCCCCTTGGCCTTCTTCTTGGCATTCTTTTCCGGCGGCCTATAGGGCGCCGGAACGAGCATCTTTGCCAGGAGCGGGATGACTGGCTCTTCGGGCAGCGGAGCCGAACTATGGATCCGCTCCGCTCTCTCCGTCCACGCCTGAAAAACAAAAAATACAACAAAGGGTAGGTATCCTCTCTGAATAAATAAGTAGAAGGTACGCCTTAAAGAACTTACCTCATTGGCTGGATGGGTGTGATCATGCCCACGGTCCGAATCTATGACCGGCGGCTTTTCGTTGCCCTTGAAGAGAAACTTCCAGGCATCTTCGTGAGTAGTTCTGAAGAGCCCTCCTAGGGTCTGGTGCTTCTCCGGATCGAATTCCCATAAAGGGAAGCTTCGGCGTTAGCAGGGGAGAATCTGGCAAACCAGCATCACCTGGATTACGTCGAAAAGCTTGATGTATTTATCCACCACGCTCTGAATGCGCGTTTGCAGCGCTATCAACTCGTCGGACACAGACCAGTTGGGGCCCTTCTCCGTCCAGGAGGTGAGCCGCATTGGAGCTCCGGCCTTAAACTCAGGAGCCGCCGCCCAAGTGGCGTCGCGTGGCTCTGTGATGTAGAACCACTGCTTCTGCGACTCCTTGACAGTCTCCACGAAAGTGCCTGTGGGCCAAGTGACGTTGGGCATCTTGCTCACCATGGCGCCTCCGCACTCCGCGTGCTGACCATCCACCACCTTCGGTTTCACATTGAAGACCTTGAGCCATAGGCCGAAATGGGGCTGGATGCAGAGGAAGGCCTCGCACACGACAATGAATGCCGAGATGTTGAGGAAGGAGTTCGGGGCTAGATCATGGAAATCTAGCCCGTAATAGTACATCAGTCCGCGGACAAAAGGGTGAAGTGGAAAACCCAATCCGCGGACGAAGTGAGGGAGGAAAACTACCCTCCCAGTAGGCTTCGAGGTGGGGATGACTTGCCCCTTGGTGGGCAGATGGTGGGCGATTCCTTTCGCCAGATACCCCGCCGCCCGGAGCTGGGTGATATCCTTCTCCTTGACGGAGGAGACCATCCACTTGCCTTGGCCTCCGGATCCGGACATGATTGAGTGCTTCCTGGAAATGGAGAAGATGGGAACTTGGGCGCTGGAGCTCGAGAATGGAAGGATAGAGAGGAAAGAGAAGGCGTGGGTGAAGGAGGGGAGTCCTTATCTCCTTATAAAGGCCGTAAATATTGAACGCTTCCCCACTCGCCTTAAAACTCGCGCATTCCCAAGGATTGTGTAAACAGCACGGTTGGGTTACCCACGCCCGTATTGATGAGAATCCCGCAATAAGGGGAAATGATCTCTGCTTTGACAAGACGTGCCAATGGCAACCGCGTCTCGAAACATGGAGCGGCAGACGAAAAACGGTTCAAAATTATGACCGGGCAGACGTGATGTCATGTTGCAAAAAGTTGTCAGCGGATTGGACTCGTGGAATGTTATATTCTCTCTGCGGTTGTGTGTGCTGCGTGTGTTACAGGTCCGGACACGTTTACTACGTCTGAAGACTATCTTGGAGTTTGGAGGGAGGAACCCGCCTTGCAATGCCGAAGACAGATCTACGCGTCGGATACCTTGTCATTGAAGCCAGGTTCAGGGGCTACTGAGGGAGTCCTGGACTAAGGGGTCCTCGGGCATCCGGCCTGTTAGCCATGGGCCGGACTGATGGGCTGTGAAGATACGAAGACCGAAGACTGCACCCGTGTCCGGATGGGACTCTCCTTGGCGTGGAAGGCAAGCTTGGCAACCAAATATGTAGATTCGTTTCCTTGTAACCGACCTTGTGTAACCCTAGATCCTCCCGGTATCTATATAAACCAGAGGACTTAGTCCAGAGGGGAGAGAGACACATTACCATAGTCATACATGCTAGGCTTTTAGGGTTTAGCCATTACGATCTCGTGGTAGATCAACTCTTGTAATACTCATATTCATCAAGATCAATCGAGCAGGAAGTAGGGTATTACCTCCATAGAGAGGGCCCGAACCTGGGTAAACATCGTGTCCCCTGTCTCCTGTTACCATCGACCTTAGACGCACAGTTCAGGACCCCCTACCCGAGATCCGCCGGTTTTGACACCGACACCCTCTACGGAGAAGATCCCCTTGGATTCAAGACCCCCTCTTGGGCAGCCCCCTCAAGACCTCCTCACGGAGAAGAACCGGTTACCTTTGTATCGTCCTTTGTTGATCGTGGATCTTGTATCTCCTCTCGTGTTTCGAGGATCTAGCACATGTGTGACTATATCTTGTTGGTTTGAGTGATTGCTCTTGTGTTTTCCCTCGTGTTTCCCCTCGTGTTCTTCGTGTTCTTAGTTGGGATCCGCTCTTTTCGTGAAAGATCGGCCGTATAGGGTTCCACCCTACATCATACTCCCTCCGTTCCTAAATATTTGTCTTTCTAGAGATTTCAATAAGTGACTACATACGAAGCAAAATGAATGAATCTACAGTCTAAAATATGTCTATATACATCCATATGTGGTATTCCATTTGAAATCTCTAAAAAGACAAATATTTAGGAACGGAGGGAGTAGATGGTATTCGGGGAAACCCTAGTTGACGCGCGTCCACGTCAACTAGTGGGTGCGACGTGCGTCGGTCCAATTCGTTCACTCGCGGTCTGGTGCTGCATTTCTTTTATCTTTTCTTTCTTATGTTGTTTTTCTTTCTTTTTTTTTTCTTTCCTTTTTCATTCTTTGGTTTGGGTTTTATTTCCTTTTTCTATTTTCCTTGGTTTCTTTTTTCTTATGGTTTTTTCCTTTTTCACTTTTTATCTTTTATTGGTTTCTATACTATAAATATTTTCCTAATATACGACCAATATATGGTGAACATTTTTTGAAATATATACTGGATATTTTCAATATATGAAATATATTTTGTAACTTTTTTATATATGGTGATCTTTTTTTCTAATATAAAAATTGAACATTCTTAAAATACACATGGAACATTGATTTTTTTCTTATAATTTTTAATTTAATCACTTCAAAAATTCCAACTGTTGGATCCTACTGAAATAACTAAGATAAGAAACACAAATGGCGTGTTTAGTTGCCTGCCCGGGTATAGATAGATTGTCTATCGAGGAAATCTTATGCTTGGTTGGATTGCATCAGCCGCTTTCACTCATGTAGGCTCGCGCGGACCACGAGGTGAGAAAGATTTTCTTCTTTTTCGTGTGAGACTACATCCTTCTCTCACAGCGCATGCGAGAAACAACCGCGAATGTGTCAGCCTGCATGCCATTGAACCCTACCAGCCATCATGCATGCGACCAAACTTTTCGCAACATTTTTCCTTAGGCCTTGTTCGTTTAATCCCGTCCCCGCCGGTATTGGGCCAAAACCCGGACGATCCGCGAGGGTTTAGCCCCGGCCTGGTTTGGATCCCGTTCTGTTTTATATGCGTTTTCGGTTGGACCCGGTCTGGGCCAAATCTCTCCGTAACCCTGTGGAAATCACCGGGAAGTGACCCACGCGGCCCATCCCGTGGAAATAAACCCTGTCACGAAACGTTACCCGACCTCTCTCTCTCGCCCCGACCTTCTCTCCCTCCCTCCTTTCGACGCCGGCGGCGCCGGAGACACATAGCGATGGCGCGGTTCCTCTTTCCCCTTCTTCTCCCCTTTTCAACTGTCGGGACAACAGCGAAGCAGCACGAGCTCGGCGGCGACCCAGACAGCCATGGAGCCCGGCCGAAACCCTAGCTGGACTTCGACCAATCTCCCCCGCCGCCTCACGCCGGAGAAGAGGAGGTCGCCGGCGACAAGAACTTCAGGTTGATTCTCTCTCTCTCTCTCTCTCTCTCTCTCTCTCTCTCTCTCTCTCTCTCTCTCTATCTCTCTCTCTCTCCGTGCTCTCTCTACCTGCAGCAAGGGATTAACCGAACGCATTACAATTGACATGGATTGCATGGTGGACATGTATGTGTTCCCCGAGGGGATTTGGTGCAGGGTGGGGGATCACCCAATCCTCTAGAGGATTAAATCCACTAGAGGATAAAACAGTCCTGAACCAAACAAGGCCTTAAGGAGTCCCTCATAGTCCGACTCATTTTCGTCATGCAACCTGACCTAATTACTACAGTCTACCAAACATGCCTAAAGCACATCCGCGTTTTTGAGCGCACAAGAATGGGCCGGTTCTTTAGTGGCCCGGGTCAGGTGTCCCCGCTCTTTGCGTCATACTGTCGTGGATTCGCATGTGCAAGTTAACCTATGAGCAATTGGGCCGGCCCATGTATAGCATTACACACATAGCTTTCTAGTAAACGATTTTGGTCTTCCCAAAAAAAGAGTACACGGTTTTGAGAACCTTCAAGATGGTCCCCAGCGGGTTTTATCAATTTTTTGAACCTTCTAGAAGGTTCCTAAACCTGGTTTTTTCCTATTTATTTTTCCTTTTTCTTTTCCTGTTTATGTTTCTTTTTCTTTCTTTTTTCCTTTTTTCTTTTTGAAGTTTTATTTCTTTTTTTTTCAAATGTTGTTCAGAATTTTCAAGAAATCCAAGTTTTCCAAAAAATTGTTCATGAAATTAAAAGAAATGTTTATTTTTCAAGAATGTTCTTGTTTCCAAAATTTTGCTTGCGTTTTTGAATTTTGTTCGGGACATTCAAAAAATGTTCCCACTTTCAAGAAAGGTTCGCGTTTTCAAAAACTGTGCATATTTTTTAATCTTGTTCTGGTGTTTCAGAAAATGTTCCCATTTTCAATATTTGTGCATGTTTTAAATTTTGTTCGAAAGTTTCAAAAAGTGTTTGCATTTTCAAAAAATGTTCTCGTTTACAAAAGTTGTTCATGTTTTTGAATTTTGTTTAGGAGTTTAAAAAATGTTCCCTTTTTAAAACAATTGTTCGGGTTTTCAATTTTTCCTTGGAATTTTAAAAAATGGCCCCGATTCGTCTTTTTGTTCGGAGATCCTAAAAATGTTGGGCTTTTACATTTGTTAGGAGTTTCCAAAAATATTCCTGTTTACAAACTTCATTTAAAATTTTCAAAATATTTTCCCATTTCTCAAGAAATGATCAATGCCTAAAAAATATTCATGTTTTCAAAAAATAATCTAGATTTTTGAAAAAGATGCTTTGTGTTTTAGAAAACTGTTTGAGTTTTTCAAAATTATTCACAATTTTGAAAAGGTTAGTGTTAAAAAATACTTTTTTCAAGAAAGTTGCATTTTTGAAATTTTGTTCACAATTTATAAAAATGTCCGCGTTTCAAAAAGATCCGCACGTTTGCCGAGAAGAGTTCGGGTTTGAACCTAGAAAAAAAACGTATCTGTCGCTGAGGTTCCTTCTTAAAGATTTGCGCTGCTCTTTTATGGCGCGCTTGGATTGGGTGTATTTGAATACACCAGTATTTAATTTACATGTTTAATTTACCGGGCCAGTAGCGATTTCCGGGTGGAAGCGACACGACGGATGGAGAGGTGTATTGCTAAGCGAAACCACATTCCAAACACGGCCTTAGTTAGTTGACGTTGTCAGGTATGGTGGCTACGAACTATCTACCACCACAGGAGGTCTCCGCTTCGAACCCATGCCAACACACACAATTGTTTTGCGGATTATTCACCCACTACAAGCTACAGTATCTGCACGCCCTGCTGGGCCGGCCCAGTTTAGGCCCCCTGTGCGAAGGCCTAACTGTGTGCCGCAATAAGCGGCACATAGAAGCTCCCTGTGTTCACTAATGTACAAGTAAGCGGCACATAGATGCTCCCTGTGTTCACTAATTTACAAGTTGCCTTCGACTACAAAGGTGTGGTTAATGACATTTTAAGAAGCACGGGTGGTATGCAGGATAATATTATCAAGCAGGTTAACCTTACATCTCCCGCAGATATCTCGGTGTTCCTTCATCTGCCAAAGAAGAGAGACAAATATTGAGGCGCATAGCCTCGCTAAATACATTTTAGGCATTTCTTTAGGACGCCTAATACTCTAGACCTAAGTAGTATTCTCATGAATTTGTTTAATGATCAATAAAGTGGAATGTGTTTATATTAAAAAAAAAACTAGGAGGTCTCTCCGGTCCGCGCGGCTTCCCGACTACGTACTGCATCTGCATACCTCGCTAGCCTCCTTCCGTTCGCCGATCAACCGGCGATATCCAGATATGCATTGGACCGGTCGATCCTTTCATCAGTCGTCCCAATCCTCTCGAGTGCAAGGAAGGCTCAGAATTCTCTTCTGCACCATTTTGTTTCAGGCTCTCAGCACACCATCTCCGAATCACACACAGGTTATAAAGATCCTAATATTGATATGATCACAAGATTCAGTTACAGCATGGTGATGTAATGTTCAGTATATTCAGTGCTCGGCAATCCACTCAGTAATATCTCCAACAAAGTTTATCTGTCGTTCTGCACTGCACGCGCATCAGTGTATGGTAGTATCATCAGCAACTGTTGCACACACCGTGTCTGTCCCTGTAAACCCCATCACCCAAAGCTCCCCAATAATGCACACCTTTGGCGAGCCAAAGATCTCCCCCAGATGAACCGAACCGGAGATCGAATATCCAAGACCAAAAAAAGGCGAAAACCCGGATCGAAACGGCCGATTGCCGCGCTTTCGGCCATCACGAATTATGGGCCAAGGATCGGTGGAGTAAAGGGTGGTCGTTGTTGAGAGCTAAGCTTGGATCAGGCAGCCAATCAGCCATGATGTTGCGCTGTCTATTACAACTACTACTACAAGTAGCACAGTAGCACTTGGCAGAAATTGATGGATGGCTGAGGCCTCGGAGCTTTTGCTTTCCCAGCTGCAATTATTCTCAAAGGCAAATATGGATGGATGGATGGCCAGGTCTCATTCCATGCTTAGTCCTTCTCATTATGAGCTCGATCGCTCCTCCCTTCGTGTTATCTGACCGCAACCTCTCTGCAATCTTCCAAATTAAGCCCCAGGATTATTCCCTCGGTTTTTTTTTAGCACGTGGACGTCGGTTTCTAGAACAGAAACACAGCTAGGAGGCTTATCACTGATGAATTTTGCATCTTCAACCATACTCCATCCGTTCTAAAATAGTAGATGACACCGTTCTAAAATATTACAAGTTTTGATTTGCATAGTTCAAACATGCGGCTTTAACCCATAGTTTTCGTATCTATAATATGTAAGCAAAAGATTGAAACCCTCTACTTTGTTTGTAAGACTAATTTTGATGTCGGATCTAATGGTACCATTGATGGAGAAAAACTTGATGTCTCTTCTCGTCAGATTTTTCTTAGCCATAGTTATCAGCAAGGCAAACAACACCATACTTTCGACCATCTTAAGGGCATTTCTAACCGATCCCCTATCCGGCGTTAGAGGAGTAAAAGTGTCGGTTCTACTCCTCTAGCGCGCACCTAACCGATACTCTAATATTTTCTGCTACATTTGGACCATTCGATGTGTTCAAATTTGAATAATTCAGTTTGTAAACTTTAAATTCGGTGTGTAAACTATATTCGTGATTAGCTTGAACATTCATATTATGTTTTAGTTTCTATATATGCGCTAATATGTAGTTGCAATGTATACTAGAATTGCAAAGTTAGCAAAAACAAAAATTTACTCCGTTATATGTAGTTGCAATGTATACTTCAAACATCCAGCACCTCCGGACTCCTCATGATCAGTTAGTTCCGACCAAATCTCAGTGGAGTAAAAATACTCCACTAAGGGTTACTCCTCCGTATCCTCCTTTATTTTTAGGGATCGGTTAGAGTTGCGCTAATATACCGAAGAGAAAAACATCTTGGTCTCTGTACGTATTTGCTGAACTTTCTGTTCTTAACAAATTTAGCAAAGGAACGAGGTGCGAGTTGACAACAGAACCTTCCAACAACCGGAGTCACTATACTTTTTTACCGGACACAGTTCCAAGGTCTCTTTCAGGGATAGAATATACCTATTTTTCTCCTTCTGTTAATTAACCATCTTCCGTTGCAATGATAGTTTTAGAGGAGCGCATGAGGAGTCCGGAGGTGCTGGATGTTTGACCAGCAAGCACAGCAGAGCACATCTTCAACCACCAGCAAAAACCTGAGCCGCTGCTTTGTATCTTTTTCCGCCTAGCTTTGGCTGAATTATTGGAACCAAAGCAAAGCAAAGCGATCGCGAGTGAGTGACCGCAGACCATACTTGATGATGGTTCTTGGTGTGCTTGTTGCCCTGCCCTCTACTGTAGCACCGTCCAGGATTCTGCTTGTCCTTCCCTTGTACGTACTCTGCTTTAATAATTCAAGCGAGCCGGTCGGGCCGACAGTTGGATAGTATATTCAGCCTATCTGAATAGCACTAGCCTGATCACTAACATTTTCACGGGTCAATTCATATAAAATAGTAAGTACTGCCGTTGTAGGAGTAGCGGCGCAGGTTATTATAGAACTATTTTCTGCTGGCCCACACGGGCTCATGCATGCATGCAAGAGCTATGTACCTTCAGACATTGATATTCTGAAGCAATAATTGACAAAAGATGAGCTTCTAGAGGCAGCAATGGTACGCTTACGCGCAACTTCCACGGAAAGCTGGCTACGCTCTGATGTGGCAGAATGAGACAGCGATGTGAGCCCGCAATTCACGCAGAGTGAAAAAATAAGCCCCAATCAGTTGGCTCCCCCTCCACGAGTAGTTGATTTCCGTGGTTCGGCCGTCCGTAAGTGTAGCATCGCTGCTCAACAGGTGTACATGCGCCCGGCCAGCCCGCCCGCCCGCGAGAGTTTCCCGGTTGTTCGGCGTGAATCCTCCGGCCCTTTCGCCCGCGTGCGTTTTATCCAGGAACCACGGAGCACGCACGCCATGTGTGCATTGCCCCCGCTCCGGAGCCTGGACGGCTGTACGCCTGTGCCGCCGAGGCAAGCGGCACGCTTCGGTCACCCGCCCCGCCGGGTTTCGTGCGGGAAATTGGCCGGGCTCCCGTGGTCAGCTCTGGGCGGTAGGTGGATCAGGAACGTGGCCAGCGAGCGCGTTCGTCTCTTACGAAACTGATGAGTCGGTCGTGACTCGAGCAATCTTGCACTCGTTAGCGCTTTTGAGTCGGTCGTGACTCGAGCAATCTTGCACTTGTTAGCGCTAATCTCGTAGGCTCGTACACGTCGCGCTCGGACAAGTAAGGGTTGCGTCGTCTAAGCGGCCGGGCTTTGGAGTCATAGCTATCTGGCTCCCAACTGATCTCGTCTCTATCGAGCTCTCTTTACGTGCCCGCTACACGTACACCGTAGTATACGTAGGATGCCAGAGCACCGGTAGGTATCGACTACCTCCTTTATCAGATGGATGGATAGATTGATAGAGAGATAGAGGCTAGGGCCGAAGATTCTGGCGAGGAGCAAAGGACAAGGAGGACGAGCGGCTAGAACAAGACACGTCCGATATACTCCCTCCTTCAAAATAGATGATCCAATTTTGTATTAATATATACGTACCCACACAAGCAACGCAAGACGGTCGACGCTCGTATTTTCCAGCGCCGCTTGACCCTTGTGCGCGCTCCAACCACCAGTTTGTCATGCCTAGCTCCTCACACGCGCTCCTATTCCTGTAGATTTTGTCAGTCGACTCGAGAGGCTAGACTAAGTAACCTCTAGAAGCAGCGATGCTACACTTACGGACGGCCGAACCACGGAAATCATCTACGCGTGGAGGGGGAGCCAACTGAATGGGGCTTATTTTTTCACTCTGCGTGAATTGCGGGCTCACATCGCCCTCCTCGATCCGCGTCCGCGGAGGGTGCCGCCGCGTAGCTAGCCACCGCCCCGGGCGCGAGTGCACCGCATGCACCCTCGGCGCGCATGCGTTTGATGTACGGTGACGTACGATACGTTTCTGGCAAGCGTGCGTTTTCTTTTCGACAAACACGTGCGGGGAAGGGCAAATGGATAGAGGTCCGAAAAGATGCGTATCACCGATAGAGCACCGTCTGGCTTGGATAATGAGGTGATCCGTCACATTGTTTTTATGACTGCTACAGCGGTGTCAAAGGCGGGCGACGGACGCGTCTGAGGATCATTCAGCCTTGATTGTATTTTTTATTCTTCGTTTTTTTGAACACAGTATGATCGCAGATGCCCACATACACATATATACAATAATTTCTATGAATGCATGCAGGCACGCATACCTTACCGCTATGAACATCACCGACATACCGAGCCAGCATGACATATTGAGATTGACAAAGTCATCACAGACGTCTTGTGGTCGACGGAAACACATCCGTTCACTGAACGAACATCGCCTAATAGACTGAAGTAAATTCAGAAAAATGTGAACACCAATGTCAAATCTAGAACTCTATTTATTCATGTATCCTTTTGTGTAAATATAAATACTAGTGTTCTGCTATCTTTTCAGTTTTGTCAAGTATATATCTCTCTATTAAACTAGAGAATACGCGAAAATCGATTTCACTATATTTCATTTATTTGATTGTATGAAACATGCATAGTTGAATTAATAATACTAAAACTAAAAATGAACATTATATATTGTAATTATTGTGTGGTCAAAATATATTTCGAATATAAGTGGCATAATATAACGAAAAACTTTTGCCCATGCAAGTCGAGTCCACCTTTCATGAGGTCCATGTGCGGTGAGGTGTGATGTGTGTGTGTGGGATCAACTAATAATGTAAAACTTTTTTGGCATGCATGTTGTGGTAGAACTTTGATGAGGTGACACACTTATCTCTTAAGATAATAGAGGTAGTGGAGATGAACTATTCATTCTTATTTTGAAATGGCAAGATTCATGCATTCATTAAAAAGAAAAGAGGTGTCTGATTTAGATAAAACTAGATTGCCTAGTTAATTATGAAAAATTGGGTGAAAACCATCACACCACTGAGCGGCACACACAAGATAGTCCACGCACACCATCCAAAAGAGGGCCTCACCGAGACAACATGCAGGCGTCGTCATCAACACTCCTTACCTTGAGCAAACGACTCTGACTTCGCCGTAGGCGATCGTCGACTCAACCCACATTGTAGAGGTTGTGTGGAGTTGTATGAAGATCCGCACCAAAACTAAGCCACCTATGATCAGATAGCGTAGCTCCGACTCTGACTTCGCTGTAGGCGATCGTCGACTCAACCCACATTGTAGAGGTTGTGTGGAGTTGTATGAAGATCCGCGCCAAAACTAAGCCACCTACAATCAGACAGCGCAACTCCGACTCTGACGGAGAACTATGAAGGATAAAACTAGGCACGGTTGGCGCCACTAAAGATCGTCGAACGAGCCACCTACAACCATTTATCATACACCACAGGCCCCGCCGCCACAGCTTTGACTTCACAGCAACAAACAAACTGAGGCAATCCCACGGTCACGCCGAAGAAGATTCGGCTACCTCAACTATTGTTGCGTCGCTTACATCACTCCCACCGTCATCGTTGCCACAGATGCCTGGACACCACAACCGCCTCCATCCACCAGTCCTACTCACCGATACCGAACTCCCAAGACACAACCCCTCTGAGGGAATACGACACCAAGGCGTAGCCATCATACGATCACACATATCTTGTGCTTCCTCGGAGAGGCCGAGATGGCCGGATCAGCGCAGGAGGGGTGCGGTAGCAAAGCAGCGATGCATCAAAGAAGGTCAAGCATGGCCGCAACGCTGCCGGCATTGCTGGTCACAACACAAAGCTGAGACATGGTCTTCACCCAAGCTCCCACACTACCTCAGCCGCACATCATCCCGCATTGGCAATGGCAAGCCCACCAACCACCATCGGAGCTGCCCATCGATGAAGAAGAAGCATCGAGATCCTCCGTAGCCAAATGCGCCTCCTCGCGGAGACCATCGACGACCAACCACCAAAATGAGGCGCCAAATCCATCAACGGTCGTCTAGACGGAAGGCGAACCGTCATGCCCTGCCGAGCACCATATTGACAAGGAACACATGAGCGCTGCCTGCGAACAAGAACCACCATGGTTTCGAACTGCAGACAAGCATCAGAATCATTAGCATGCCCCATGATCGCACCACGGCTGCCGGAGATCGGATTTGCTGCACCCACAGCCGGAGGCGCCCTTCCTCAGCATCCCAGGCCCCAGAGCCATGCACGAGCAAGGGCGTCCTCACACTGGTTGGTGTTAGGGTCGAGGCAACATTGGCTTGGCCTAGGGTTCCAGTGGATGAGGGAGATGTGCCCTCGCCATATGAGGCGAGGGGTGGCGCGATGAAGAGACTGTTAGTTGGCGAGGAGGCGACGCCATCATCACCGGTGTTGGGATGGCCCCTCCAAGAACACAAATTATTGGGGAGGCGGAGCTAACGATGAAGACAATGTGGAAGAGGCAAAGGAGGAGGTTTCTCGGACAACTAGGCAGCATGTGGCCATTTTATTTGTTTGGGGCTCCTCACCGGACGAAAGTGGAAGGAACTAATGAAAAATCCTGCATCGTGCTCGTGTGGCCCTTTTATTTCCCGGGGTAGGAAGCAGAGAGGGCACCCTTGAAAAGGGGGCACACGTCCATTGTGTAATGCTCGATGCACCACACGTCGTTGCCATCAATCACACATGAATCGGGACAGCTCCTCGGCTTTCATGAACGTTGGCGCATCCATTCCCACATAAGCGCGATGACAGCCCCGCATCTCCAAAGAGACGCCCTTTGGGAAGGCCCAATAAGGATTTGGCCCTCCCACCAATAGGTGGCCTCCTCTTCCTTGAGTCTACAAAGTTAATGAAAGGATCGGGGCTGCTGTCATCTTAATGGGAACAAGTGTGTGCTGAGCACGCCACGTGGAGCAGCCAAAGGCGCATCAAAATATCATGCACAATAAAAAAGGAGCTACCGGAAAAGGGCATTGAATGAAGCTGTAGATGGTAGGACGCCGCGAACCTACATGTACTAGGCGGTAAAAAAATCCATCCTGGACGTAGTGCATCTTCCCTCGTGTGATAAGGTGCGCAACCTATAAAATGGATGATTATGACAACATAGGATATCTCTTTAATCAACAGGCAATTTCCAACGACGAGACACTGGCGAAAGGGACCCACCAAAGTGTAATGATGGTAAAGGGTACTCGAGTGTAAGCTTCATGGTAGCAACCTGCTTACTCAAGGTGTTCACTTGGGCTCCAACCCACATTGTTTGTGTGCGTTCATACGAGTAGGAACGACCACTCTTATACCCCCAACACTATATAAGGGGAGGTCTGCGGCCATCTAAAGATAACTCCTCCCACATCCAGAGAAAAGTAACACTTAAAGGAGTGGGGGAAAGGGGATGCTAGGGCTGATAGGACTAGCCACATATTATGCCTCGAGCATTACCAAAGCTCTTGCGAGCATACCCCAAGGTCGCTTGAGCATATGTAAACACCACCATATCATACACATCAATCAACCAAGAACAAGAGTAGCGTATTACACCACAGTGCGGCATGAACCTATATAAATCTTTGTGTCCTGTGGTCTTTGGTAGCTAGAGGAAGACTGGGTGTTTTAGCCCTTGTCCAAACAAAAATACCGGGCATCCTTGACCCTGATGTCTTGAGTTGACATTCCGACAATAATGTTGTTTCCTCTTTTCTTCTAGTCACCTCTCTCACACTTTCATCATTCCCGCTGTCAACTTTCCGCCCTTCTCCATCCCTCTCCATCACCCTCCACTCTCTTTCATTACTCTAGCGGCAGCCATGTCGAGGTCCTCAACGGTACTACACATTGTATTAGTGTTGATGTTATGTGTGATCAGATCCGCACATCAGCGACTATACTACCTGGTGTGCTACTAGAGAGGATCCGAGTCCACCGTAACCACGCTCCTCAGATCGGCCACCATTGTCATTGTTCTCCATCGCCGCCTCCAAGTTGTTAGGTAAGGTTGCCGCCGCAACATGGGAAGGCATTCCACTATTTTTCAGGACGCTGTCGCCATCCATTCACTTCCTCCCCGCCACCTTCATATCCTTATCCTAGTCGCCTCCACACTCCTTAGATCTGCCACCATTGTCGTGTGTCCACCACTCCAGCTCCTTGTGAGCGTTACCATGTGTGTCATAGTCAATGTCGTCCCATCATAGTCGTCATCTTGTCGATGTCGGCACTCAGATTCCCCTTCTCCTCTCCTCTAGTATCCCTGACTTGTTTCCATTTTCTGATTCCTTCCTCCTTGCTAACACCTCTCCTGCCACTCATATTCTTCATAGTGGACGGCGTCGAGCCTCATGTTGTAAGAAGAAAGATCAAAAGTTCACTTCAAACTTGAAAAATAATGTGACCAAAGTTATTGCTATCTAGGAATTTCAATGCTTAATTTAAAAGCCTTAGTTACAACCTCTATAAACTCTATTTTTGTTGTTGTTTTCTGCTATTGAATACAATATGTGGTCTATGCACACACTCACACACATCATGTTCACATGTGATATATCCATCATATGCCCACATTGTTTTAGTAAATACATGCCTAGATTGTTGCGACTGTTTCCCTTTGTAGGTGAATGAAGCGCCTATATGTACCAAGTTGCCGACTCAAATACGTGTTGGCTTTGGGGATACAGAAGATAGACCATCCAAGCATGTAGGTCTTAATTTGCAAAAAATAATAACATCCAATATGGTCATTCATAGGAGGCCGCCCGTTTTCTATGGGAAGTGTTGACACAATAATTTATGGTATGTATAAGATGCATTGGTGTGTGTTTAAATATAAAGGAAGATACCATAAGAAGAAACATAAACAGATAATTTTAGTTAAGAAAAAGTGCACTAATACTTCCACACATGAAAATTATAGGTTAACCTTTTAGGTCATACTCTATCAGTTCCAAATTACTTGAAGTCATCGGTTGTCCCAAGTGAAATTTCTTTATGATTTGTCAAGTCTAAAGAAAAATTGTTAATATTCAATGAAGCTTTTTTTGGGGGGGGGGGGGTGAGCTTCCTACCTTTTTTACAACAGGGAGTGGCTACATCTCTTAAGGCAATGTCTTTAAACCTAAAGATCCAAAGGGAGAATTCAACTACAATGATCCTAGCGAGGTGGTTTTCATCCCGGAAGACAAGAGCATTGCAAGAGTTCCAAATTTTCACATGATGGTGAGGGCGACTGATGGACAAATGTTGGGGTCGAGGCCCGAGGGTGATTGGTCTCCCAAAGAAGCTCCAAAGGTGAGGAGGCATTATCTTAAGGTGAATCCACACTTGAGAGGCGGCGAGGCAAAGAAGGGTGGTGTGGGAAGCATCTTCACAAGGGGCATCACATCGAGGGAACTAAGAAGAATCCACAATATGTTTGTGGTGAAGGTTCTCCTTGGAGTTTAAGCTATCCCTGAAAAGTAGCCAACAAAAGTTCTTCCTCTTGATAAAAACTTTGGCACACCAGATGAAGTCGTGGTTTGGTTGACGGTTGACTCAAGGGTGAGGGTGTTTTAGGCATTCCTCGACATGAAGGGCATACCGTGGATGAGGGACCGCTCATCATTTGGGTTACTAGAGTGGAAATCCCGCAACACAGACAAAAATCCAATTCATGAGAGGCAACAGAAATAAGCTAACTTCAAAGTTTAGTCAATAAGCCAAATTCTCAAACAGTGGCCACTCGAATCTTGTCATTTGTAGTGTGCGAAAAAAGTGTGGGAAGGTTTTTCTAACAACCAGGAGTCTAGTGAGAAGAAGGTGGAGATGCCATTAATTCTGATCACAAAGGTGAGGTTGATAAGTGTATGTAGTTGGTGGTTGATAGTCTTCCAAATGAATGAAGGTTTGTAGGATTTATCTGCAATGTTTAGGGGGTATCTATGGTGGTAACAGTAAACCCAATGAATATCTGCACATTGTAGTAATTTCAAGGCAAATTTCATTTTCAACAAAACTATTTTGAATTGACATATTTTTAATGCGTAGACCACCAAAAAAGAGGTTACAAAGATTTTTTAAGCTATAATTTGTTTTGCTCTCATGCAAGATTCCTCATTAGAAAGAAGAAGTTCCTATGCAAGGGGTCAAGAGTTTTAAAAAAATTGGTAAAAAATGACATAAAATACACGACCAGGGAGTCGAGAATAGAAGAAATGAGTGTAAGTGTAGCACCCCTAGAGAGCGTCCTAGCCACCCAACCCAGAAGACATCTATGGAACTTGTCTATGATCGGATCAAAGGCTGAAGTTGTCAGTTTAGTGGGGGAGAGTGGTAGCCTGAGGTAAAGGAGTGAGAAGGCCCTTTGAGAGCAGGTAAATGCATTATAATAGGCGAGGCATATTAGGGTGTGAGTGGATTGGCAAAATTGATTTTTGTTGTTGAAGTTGATAGAGAGGTGAGTTGCAAAGTAAAAGTTGTCCAAGTTTTGTTTCAGAATGTGTGCGGCATCAGTGAGGCATGCATAATAACCAGTGTATCGTCTATATGTTGAAAAGTAACTGGAGGCTTTGCATGGATTAGAGGGTGGTACAAGATGTGGTGGGAGAAGGCTTTCTCCACCATGCGTTGAAGTATATCAACCACAATGTTAGAAGAAAGTTAAGGTGATAGAGGGTCTCCCTGTATTAGTCCACATTTGTAGTTTATCCAAGGGTTGGCACCCCATTGTGGAGAACTGCAGTCTTACATGTGTCCATAGTGCCCGAAATCTAGTGACAAAGGAGGGGGGAGCCAAGGTTGTCTAAGATTATAAGGAGTGAGTCTGAGGAGATGGAGTCCAATGCCTTCCTAAAATCTATTTTGAACACAATAGTGGTGGCCTACCAAGAGTGGCAAGTGCTTAGCATGTCTACATCGTAAAGAATTATGTGACATTTCATCCATGAAGGAAGCCAATTTGGTCACTATAAATAAGTAGTGGTATTAAGGACTTTTTAGGCTGAAGATTCATAGTTTGGAAATCACGTTGGGCGTGCAATTTTGGAGGGAGATGGGGCGAAAGGCATGTGGTGTAATGTCTGCCTCTTTCTTTGGGAGAAGCACCATAAAGACCCGGTTGAATATTTCTAGGTCCATGGTGATATAATGGAGGGCCTGAAGAAAGGAGGGAAAATGTGCTTGATTGAGTGCCAGTAACAACAAAAGGAGGCAGGACAAAAGCCATCCGGGCAAGGAGAGACAATCGGGTTCATGTGCAGGAAGGCGTCGTAAAGCTCTTGTTCTGTAAAGGGCAGGTCTGGGGTTTGAAACCGAGGTAGAGTTTAGTCATAGAGCAATGAGAGATCGAAGTTTCACGCAATGTTTTTTCTTTTCCCAATAAGGTCTAAAGAAGCTTTTGAGCATTTTTTTTCTTTTTGGACGAGGAGAAAAAAATTAGAGCCTTCATCTAGGATAACTGAATTTTTTTCCTCAAGCGATGCGTACTGAGTCGTGAAATAACCTTGTGTTTTCATCTCCCTAAATGGTGGTTTTAGTATTTTCGCATTGTTTCCAGAAAGCATTTTTTGTCTAATGGGGAGTTGGAGGAAAATGATGTCAATCACCCTTAATTTCTTTTCTAAGAGAGATAAGGGAAAAATTACTCTAAAAGGTCCAGAATTTGGACAACGGGCTTACATTTTTTCCATATGATAGATGGGCTTTAGTTTTTTTCCCAAGTTTTGAGGCCCACTTGTTCTTTTAATTTGTCAATGAGGGCAGTAGCTGGGTCTGAAGTGGTGAGGTTACAGGTGTATAGGCCTATATTCTAGGAGGGTCATGGGCCACCAAATGTCAGCCAAAATTTTGTTACAGGCTGGGAATGAGGTCTAATACTTTTCAAAATGGAAGAGGCGGGCAGAGGGAATTTTTGAGGAAATGGAGATGAGTAGGGGGATAGTATCTGAGGTGAATCGCGTGAGGGGGGAGAGGTTAGTATTAGGGAAGACCTTGTCCCAAGTGAGGTTAAGAAACATTCTATCTCATCTTTCAGTAGTTACATTAGATTGGTTATTTGACCAAGTGAAAAGTCTGCCAATTAGTGGTAATTCTAATAAAACCAATTGATCAATGGTGTCATTGAAGGAGTCGGCTTCAAATCAGTGAAAGTCGGAGTTATGTATTTCATGTGCGAAGTGCATGAGGTTAAAGTCACCTACTACTAGCCAAGGTGTGGATTGTGTGTGGGGGGGGGGAGATTTTTTTAGTTTGCCCATGAACCTTTGTTTTTATGGTCTGGAGGATGAGGCGTACACATTTATGATCAGTTGGTTTGATTTTCATGCCAAGCAAGTGAGTGCAAGGAGGATGTGAATTGGTGGTGCGAGCAATCGATGAGAGTGAGGTGTTTGGAGTTTGAGGCGGACAACAATCCTCCCGTAGATCCAATGGCAGAAAATTGTTCATAGGAGTCTAACAAAAGCGGTAAGAATGGTCTATTCTTTTATAGTAGTGGGTCCTGGAGTTTCCTTTCCTTAAGAAGTGCAATTGAAGGATGTTGAGAAGTTAACTCTGATAAAATATCCACACATTTATCAATATCATTGAGGCCAGAGGCATTCCAACAAATAATGTGAAAGAAGTTTGTTTCATAGATAAGTAGGATTAACACCGATTACATTAGGGCTTGCGTGGCCAACCTAAATAAACTAAGGTGCAGGGCCAAACATGATAATTTTCTTTCCACTTTTATTTCAGTCGTCTCTCTCGCACTTTTGTCATTCTTGCTGTCTACTCCCCCACCTTCCTTACCCCTCTTTGTTACCGCTGCTCTATTTACTTACCCTAGCACTTGGTCAAGATCCTTAGGGTAGTGCACAATGTGGTAGGGAAATGTAATGTGTGGTCTAATCCGCATGTCCGCGATCATACTGCCTCATGCACTACTGTAGAGGAACCCAATATGCCGTAGCCACGCTCCTCAACCCCCCCCATCATTGTCGGCGTTGTAACACCCCCAGTGTCATGCTACAATAACCCTCTGTGATTAAGCTAATCATTTTTCCAAACGATGCTTAATCACCTTTGTTCAATATCCCATTTGAAATTCCAGCCAATTCAAATTCAAGTGAAGTTTGAAGTTGCTGGAAAAATGCTCATCGTTTGTCAAAAATTCCATAACAATTATTTGTTAAGGAACACAACATCACTTTTGTGCAAAGATGAGCATTACCAATTATAACAGCACCAATTCAGCATTTTTAAATGCTATCCTATTTATGAAAAATACCAAATGAATTCTACTGGTCTCCAAAATAATTGTGGCACTGTCTAAGATCACCAGGGAATAAAAGGGTCACTTCCCATATTTTTCCTAAGTAAATAGCATGCCCACTATTTTCTTACCCATCTCTATTTATTAAAAAAGGAAAAAGGGCCAGAGCCCCTGGCCTCCCCTTGGGCCTCGGCCCACCTCGGCCAGCCGGCCCAGTGCCTCCTCCCCGCATTCGATCCCCTCCTCCCCTTCTGTTCGACCGACCGAGACACTCCCGCTCGTTCCCGCCGGACCCGGCGCGACGCCCCGTGCTGCCATGTCGCCGGCGAGGGGATAAGGGTAGCCCCGACGCCTCGGGCTCCCACCCCACTCGCCCACTTCCCCTGTCCTTCCTCTCTCTCACTCCCCACCAGATCCCCCCTCCACCGAGCGCCCCCTGTCTCCGCCCACCGGCGCCCACCGCGGCGACCGCTGCTCCCAACCCTCTTCAGCGCATCCCAGAGCTTCACGGCCGTCAGCATCGTCGTCCACGCCCACGAGCAGGAGCCGGAAGCCCTCCATCGCTGAGCCGGCCTTCTTCTTCCTCCTCGGGTGCTGTCGACCTCGCCGACGAATCTGACTCCGGCAAGCCTTCCCCGAGCCCACTTGTGCACACCTGCAGGGCCCGGTGAGCAGCCGCTTCGACCCCCCTCTCCCTTCTCCTCCCCGTGCACCGTAGTTAGCTTCCATGCGTGCTCGAGCTCTGGCCACCATCGTTAGACTTCGCAGCCGACGCTGCGGGCCGTTTCAACGGCCACCGTTGCCGCCGTTCGACACGGTGCGATTCCCGCGTTCGAATGCACCAGATTCCGTGCCGAAAGAGCCCCCACAGCCCCCCTTCTCCTTGCGCCACCGAACGTCACCGCCGCCTTGCTCGTCGCCGACGATGCTCCGGCCGCCCCCGAGTCCTCCAATCAGCACCGTTGGATGCGCGGCTCGACGCTCGCTCAAACGAGCCTACGCACGGGTCGAGCGACCCCTTGTAGCCAATTTCCGGCCGTTCCCGAGCGCGCCGCCGTTGAATATGGTCGCTGGAGACAACTCCGGCGCCGTTTTCGGCATTGCTGACATGACTGACCACGTGGACCCCCCCACAGCCGCTGCCATTGGGCCCTGGGTCCCGTTGACCCAGTCAGATGCTGATTGGGCAGCGCCCAGTCATTGCCTGTGGGCCCCGCGTGTGCCCTGTTGACCAGTCAACTGGTCTGTTGACCGCTGATGCAGGGCTGACACCAGGATGACATCACAATTCATTTTCTGACGAATTTAGTAATTAAAACAAATTTCAGAATATTGCTAAACCTTTGAAAAATCGTAGGTAATAAACCGTAACTCCGATGAAAATGTTTTCTACATGAAAGTTGCTCAGAAAAATCCAACGAATCCGAATATGCGGTCCGTTCATCTGTCACATGCCCCTAGCATGCTGAACTTGGAACTTTCCCCCTCTTTTCCTTTGTTCGGAATCCACCTAACGTCGGGAATTCATCCTCGGATGTTTATCCCCTCCGTTTGCAACGTGTAGTACTACGTTAGGTCGACCCTAGTTCTGCTTATCGTCATGTCATGCTTAGCGTTGCATCTATGTGCTTATATTTATTGTTTCTTCCCCCTCCTCTCCGATAGACCCCGAGACCGATGTCGCCCCTGTGATCGACTACGTCGACGACGACCCCTCCTTGCCAGAGCAACCAGGCAAGCCCCCCCTTGATCACCAGATATCGCCTATTCTTCTGTATACAGCTTGCATTAGAGTAGTGTAGCATGTTACTGCTTTCGGTTAATCCTATTCTGCTGCATAGCCTGTCATTGTTGCTACAGTTGTTACCCTTACCTGCTATCCTACTGCTTAGTATACGATGCTAGTGTTCCATCAGTGGCCCTACACTCTTGTCCGTCTGCCATGCTATACTACTAGGCCGTGATCACTTCGGGAGGTAATCACGGGTATATACTATATACTTTATATACATGACACATGTGGTGACTAAAGTCGGGTCAGCTCACTGACTACCCGTAAGTGATTCTGATGAGGGGGCAGAAAGGACAGGTGGCTCCATCCCGGTAGAGGTGGGCCTGGGTTCCTGACGGCCCCCGACTGTTACTTTGTGGCGGAGCGACAGGGCAGGTTGAGACCACCTAGGAGAGAGGTGGGCCCGGGCCTGGTCGGCATTCGCGGATACTTAACACGCTTAACGAGATCTTGGTATTTGATCTGAGTCTGGCCCTTTGGTCTATACGCACTAACCAACTACGCGGGAACAGTTATGGGCACTCGGCGTCGTGGTATCAGCCGAAGCTCTTTTTGACGTCAGCGACTGAGTGGCGCGCGCCGCATTGGACCGTAAGCTCGCGCTTGTATTAAGGGGGCTAGGTCTGCTTCCGGCCGCGTACGCAACGTGCAGGTGTGCAATGGGCGATGGGCCCAGACCCCTGCGCGCATAGGATTTAGACCGGCGTGCTGACCTCTCTGTTGAACCTAGGTGGGGCTGCGACGTGTTGATCTTCCGAGGCCGGGCATGACCCAGGAAAGCGTGTCCGGCCAAATGGGATCGAGCGTGTTGGGTTATGTGGTGCACCCCTGCAGGGAAGTTTATCTATTCGAATAGCCGTGTCCCTCGGTAAAAGGACGACCCGGAGTTGTACCTTGACCTTATGACAACTAGAACCGGATACTTAATAAAACACACCCTTCCAAGTGCCAGATATAACCCGGTGATCGCTCTCTAACAGGGCGACGAGGAGGGGGTCGCCGGGTAGGATTATGCTATGCGATGCTACTTGGTGAACTTACCATCTATTCTCTTCTACATGCTGCAAGATGGAGGTGGCCTGAAGCGTAGTCTTCGACAGGATTAGCTATCCCCCTCTTATTCTGGCATTCTGCAGTTCAGTCCACCGATATGGCCCTTTACACATATACCCATGCATATGTAGTGTAGCTCCTTGCTTGCGAGTACTTTGGATGAGTACTCACGGTTGCTTTTCTCCCTCTTTTCCCCTTTCCTTCTACCTGGTTGTCGCAACCAGATGCTGGAGTCCAGGAGCTAGAGATCCCGAGGATGATTCTACGTGGAGTTCGGCTTCGAGGAGTAGTTAGGAGGTCCCAGGCAGGAGGCCTTGCCTTTTCGATCGTTGCTACTTTTGTGCTAGCCTTCTTAAGGCAATCTTGTTTAACTTATGTTTGTACTCAGATATTGTTGCTTCCGCTGACTCGTCTATGATCGAGCCTTGTATTCGAGCCCTCGAGGCCCCTGGCTTGTATTATGAATGCTTGTTTTATTTCAATTTGGTTAGAGTTGTGTTGTGATATCTTCCCGTGAGTCCTCGATCTTGATCGTACATATTTGCGTGTATGATTAGTGTACGGTCAAATCGGGGGCGTCACAAGTTGGTATCAGAGCCGACTGCCTGTAGGAATCCCCCTTTCCAACTCCTTGGCCGAAGTCGAGTCTAGTCATTGAAAAACTTTTACTAACATGGCTGTGTGGCTTACGGGCCCACGTCGCCATTGGGTGGTATTAGGATCTTTTACTCCTTGTCTATACTCTGGGACTCTGATCTCTCTTCTATTCGGGTTAAGTGAATTTTGCTAAATCTAACATTAGGATCTCGTTATCACTTTCACCCGGAGAGCCCCTTATTACTGATGATCGTCTGCTGCACGTGAAGACCCTGAAGATACTCTCCGCTGATAACCCGAGAACTTGTGTTCATCGCTTTTGCAATTCCCTTTCATCGATAAACTCCTATGGATAACCACGTATACTCGCCATTCATACAATGTTTCCCAGTTGATCTTGTTATTACAAGATACCCCGAAATTCTCTCTGTTGTTCCGAGAATCCTTTGAGCTTACTGCCTTGCTGTTCTTTGTCACCTGAATACCCCTACGGATAATTCTCGCACTTACCGAGTATCCGCTCATCCCCAGTTGATTCAAGTATTTCACAAAAGTGTTCAAAATACCATTCGATCTTCCGAAAATCCTCAGGAGCCTTTTTGCTCTTGAAATTCTTGCTTACTTGCATTATGATTAATCTTAAGTCTCGTAATCTTATTGGCATCTCTTGTCATTATCATTTTGAGTCCGTTGATTCAATTTGTTGCGAATGCTCGCAATCCTCAATCAGAGCCTAGAATTCATCCTTCCGGCTCAGACGTCATTTGAAACGTGAACTGGTTATCGACCAATCAAATTGCCGTCGATTGTACCCCTAAGTCTATTCAACTTATCCATTCTTAATCAGACCATTGGCTTCTGATCCCTTGATTTGGAAATGATAATTCCTTTGCATTTGAGCTTTGAATTACTCAGTTGTTTTTATAGTCCGATGCCCTTTCGTTCCTTCTTCCTCTGATAGAGTACCGATACTCGCATCAGCTCCGTTGTAGACCACAAGACCCCTTGTTGGGTTATTATCCGACAGTGTCCTTCATATTCAATAACCTTGTGATCATTTCCATGGATATATAATGCCTTTGGTAATTTGTATCCTCTGCTTGATAACCATACTCTACTTTTGAGCTGGTGATTTTACTCTTGAAGTTTGAGGTATATGTTTCTAAGATGCCCCGATGGATTGAACCTATACCTTCCCTAAAAACCGTATGAACCCGAAGGTTTTCACAAGCCATACCCTTCTGGTATTTTACCAGATAATTTTCTACCATACAACTTCATCGAATGCGAGAAGTGAATGAAAGGTTATGCATTGGAGAAGTGGGAGTCGACCTTGAACTTTGTGTTCATGCCCATGGACACGATGTAGATCTTATCATTAAAGCTTCTCTTAAATTAATTATTCCCTGGGTATAAGTTCATCTTATATCTGGGATCTGGCCTTTTTCAATCATGGTTCTGACCATGTTCTCCTTTAAATACCATTTCTCGTGCAAGTTCAAGCACTTGTCCTCTGCAGAGCAATACCCCCGTCCAACCTCTACTTTGGTCTGTCGTCGAGTATTACCCCCTGGTATCTCGAGAATGCCAAGGAACTACTTAACTTCTTATGAGTTCTTCATCAACTAATATTCTTGCCGATTCCATTTTTCCAACGGGTTCTGAGTTGTTAGAACCCCTCAAGGACACCGATAAGTGAATCAATTCCGCACTCCGATTCAATAACTCTAAGTAATTTTTTTTGCTTACGAGTTTAATAATCTTCAAGTCATTCCTAGCCTGCTCGGCTATGTCATTATCGTGCCGACTTTAACTGTGCTACCTGGACCTTCCCAGCGCACAAATTTCGACAGTGAGCTAATCTTGCGTCGATCTTCCTCGTCATATCACTTCTCCTTGAACAGCAAACTTGATTTCGAGTTTGTGTCCTACCCGTGGTTCCAATAACCTTTCGCTTTCATCATTCCTTTGACTTGATGTCATCGTCGATCAATTACATCTTCTTGAAAACCTCTCGACAAATTTGTCGTGATCATTGTCAACAATTTGACTTCTTCCAAGTTGTGTCAAAATTCAGGATGAGAAATACCATCCTTGCCCCTCGATGAATTGTGTTATCATCGACAACATTCTTGCCTCCCCCCAACACAAACTTGTTCATATTTTGTGTTGTATCTTGATTTCCCTGCTATCCAACTTATGTTATGTTCTACCGTGGAGTATTACCATCTTTGATGTCAAGAATGTCGTGAGCATTACTCCACCTCTTAAGAATTCTTGGTACAGTGATACTTCTCACCATCACCATTCTTTCCTGGTCCCCGTGTTGTTTCTAAACGAAATACCGACAAATGGTCTGTGATGTGTAAATTCTAAACTTCTAGCAACCCTATTGCTTTGAAGTTATTGGTCTATAGTTTCATTCTACGTCTATGGCTTAATGAATCATCATTCGAACATTGATCGTGCTACCTAGCCCATATTTCGGGTGCACAGTTCAACCAATGTTTAACTGTGTATGTTTTCCTCGAGCATACATCATTAAGTCATTCGATCTAGCTAATGTTATCTCCTTGTTCACATAGTTGTGGAAATCCATCTTTTGGAAATCTCAATGGATTGTCGCTGAGTCAATCAGTCACCTCCTCACCTCTCCTTGATTTAATGATGAACCCTTGTTCGGAACTCGTTTCCATAGTTCATCTCCCGAGAATCTTCAATGTCGTTTCGACAATTGTGTTGCACCTTTCTTCTCAGGCATCCCGAGTCTGAGTTATCCTGACACCAATCAGATCTGAATCTCAGTCAGATATGATGGTTGGAACATATTTCCAAGAGTTATAACATTGGTCTATTTATGACCCGGTAAGGTGATGTCGTGCCTAACACACTTGGCCGGAGGACCTATTGTTATAAGTTTTCCTTTTTAGCAAGGTTAGCTATTCTTCCATGAGGAAATTGTAAGACTTACTCTATAAGTTGTTCCTGATGGATCCTTTGTGTATCCATAGCCTGATCTTACCTAATGACCATGTCAATGCTATCTCGAAGCATGTCTGTGGTACTCCGATCTTCAATAAAAACATTTGAAGCACAATGCTAAATTTTCGTTATCAATTATTCAAACACCGTTGTTTGGGTAATGTCATGAACTTCCTCTTCCCTAACCTAAATGGTTCTCTTCTAACCATTGTCCTTGGGAAGGATATACCCCTGAAATATGTGTTTAAACACATTTTCCTTTCCATTGTTCTGTTTAATCTGATAATCATATTTTCCTTTCCATTGGTTGGTTTAAAGTTTCTGGTGATCATTATGATCTAAGCAGTATTAATTCCCTGCTTGTGCAAACACCTTGGTGTACAACTCTGTCAGTAAGGCCCTGTTACTATTGTTGGTGACATTCCGATAACCACCGATGGACGAGAACTTTGCCTATTGGTCTGCCTCGTTTCAACGAGCAGGAAAATGGTTCTCTTCGTCCCTCGCCCTTGGTACCAACATTGTTGCCAACATAACTGACAGACTATCCTCTGACATGCCTTGCTACCATGACCATGCAATATGTCGGGTCCTTCCTACTTCTGAACCACATGGTGGGCCCATAACCCACAGTTCCACCTGGATCGAAACCTGACTCCTGTACATCCTTGATTCCGAAGTATCCTTTTTCACTTGCCTTCATATGTAATTCATGAGCCACCTTCCTTGTGATCTATTCTAGTATCAGACGCAATAATTTTTGTTGTTGTTGTTGCTCTGAACCCCTTTCAACTTTTGATTAGGCATCGAATGATTGCCTGCCCGTTAAAACTTCTCATGGTACCTTCATACTTTGCTCTCGATGTTTTATTAAGTTTCAACTCGAGAGATACTTCCGCCTCATTCCCCGATTTTTTCACCAGATAATTAACCCTATAAGGGTCAGTTCTCCCGAAGTTACTCTTTACTTCCCCACTTAAATCTCGGGACGAGATTTCTTGTAGTGGAGGAGATTTGTAACACCCCCAGTGTCATGCTACAGTAACCCTATGTGATTAAGCTAATCATTTTTCCAAACGATGCTTAATCACCTTTGTTCAATATCCCATTTGAAATTCCAGCCAATTCAAATTCAAGTGAAGTTTGAAGTTGCTCAAAAGTTGCTGGAAAAATGCTCATCGTTTGTCAAAAATTCCATAACAATTATTTGTTAAGGAACACAACATCACTTTTGTGCAAAGATGAGCATTACCAATTATAACAGCACCAATTCAACATTTTTAAATGCTATCCTATTTATGAAAAATACCAAATGAATTCTACCGGTCTCCAAAATAATTGTGGCACTGTCTAAGATCACCAGGGAATAAAAGGGTCACTTCCCATATTTTTCCTAAGTAAATAGCATGCCCACTATTTTCTTACCCATCTCTGTTTATTAAAAAAGGAAAAGGGCCAGAGCCCCTGGCCTCCCCTTGGGCCTCGGCCCACCTCGGCCAGCCGGCCCAGTGCCTCCTCCCCGCACTCGACCCCCTCCTCCCCTTCTGTTCGACCGACCGAGACACTCACGGTGCGGCGCCCCGCGCTGCCACGTCGCCGGCGAGGGGATAAGGGTAGCCCCGACGCCTCGGGATCCCTCCCCACTCGCCCACTTCCCCCTGTCCTTCCTCTCTCTCACTCCCCACCAGACCCCCCCTCCACCGAGCACCCCCTGTCTCCGCCCACCGCGGCGACCGCTGCTCCCAACCCTCTTCAGCGCATCCCGGAGCTTCACGGCTGTCAGCATCGTCGTCCACGCCCACGAGCAGGAGCCGGAAGCCCCTCCATCGCCGAGCCGGCCTTCTTCTTCCTCCTCGGGCGCTGTCGACCACGCCGACAAATTTGACTCCAGCAAGCCTTCCCCGAGCCCACTTGTGCACACCTGCAGGGCCCGGTGAGCAGCCGCTTCGACCCCCCCTCTCCCTTCTCCTCCCCGTGCACCGTAGTTAGCTTCCACGCATGCTCGAGCTCCGGCCACCATCGTTAGACTTCGCATCCGACGCTCCGGGCCGTTTCAACGGGCACCGTTGCCGCCGTTCGGCATGGTGCGATTCCCGCGTTCAAATGCACCAGATTCCGCGCCGAAAGAGCCCCCACAGCCCACTTCTCCTTGCGCCACCGAACGCCACCGCCGCCTTTCTCGTCGCCGGCGATGCTCCGGCTGCCCTCGAGCCCTCCAATCAGCACCATTGGATGCGCGGCTCGACGCTCGCTCAAACGAGCCTACGCACGGGTCGAGCGACCCCTTGTAGCCAATTTCCGGCCGTTCCCGAGCGCGCCGCCGTGAAATATGGTCGCCGGAGACAACTCCGGCGCCGTTTCTGGCGTTGCTGACGTGGCTGACCACGTGGACCCCCCCACAGCCGCTGCCATTGGGCCTTGGGTCCCGTTGACCCAGTCAGATGCTGACTGGGCAGTGCCCAGTCATTGCCTGTGGGCCCCGCGTGGGCCCTGTTGACCAGTCAACTGGTCTGTTGACCGCTGATGCAGGGCTGACGCCAGGATGACGTCACAATTCATTTTCTGACGAATTTAGTAATTAAAACAAATTTCAGAATATTGCTAAACCTTTGAAAAATCGTAGGTAATAAACTGTAACTCCGATGAAAACGTTTTCTACATGAAAGTTGCGCAAACAATCCAACGAATCCGAATATGCGGTCCATTCATCTGTCACATACCCCTAGCATGCTGAACTTGGAACTTTCCCCCTCTTTTCCTTTGTCCGGAATCCACCTAACGTCGGGAATTCATCCTCGGATGTTTATCCCCTCCGTCTGCAACGTGTAGTACTACGTTAGGTCGACCCTAGTTCTGCTTATCGTCATGTCATGCTTAGCGTTGCATCTGTGTGCTTATATTTATTGTTTCTTCCCCCTCCTCTCTGATAGACCCCGAGACCGATGCCGCCCCTGTGATCGACTACGTCGACGACGACCCCTCCTTGCCAGAGCAACCAGGCAAGCCCCCCTTGATCACCAGATATCACCTATTCTTCTCTATACAGCTTGCATTAGAGTAGTGTAGCATGTTACTGCTTTCGGTTAGTCCTATTCTGCTGCATAGCCTGTCATTGTTGCTACAGTTGTTACCCTTACCTGCTATCCTACTGCTTAGTATACGATGCTAGTGTTCCATCAGTGGCCCTACACTCTTGTCCGTCTGCCATGCTATACTACTAGGCCGTGATCACTTCGGGAGGTGATCACGGGTATATACTATATACTTTATATACATGACACATGTGGTGACTAAAGTCGGGTCAGCTCATTGACTACCCGCAAGTGATTCTGATGATGGGGCAGAAAGGACAGGTGGCTCCATCCCGGTAGAGGTGGGCCTGGGTTCCCGACGGCCCCTGACTGTTACTTTGTGGCGGAGCGACAGGGCAGGTTGAGACCACCTACGAGAGAGGTGGGCTTGGCCCTGGTCGACGTTCGCGGATACTTAACACGCTTAACGAGATCTTGGTATTTGATCTGAGTCTGGCCATTTGGTCTATACGCATTAACCAACTACGCGGGAACAGTTATGGGCACTCGGCGTCGTGGTATCAGCCGAAGCTCTTTTTGACGTCAGCGACTGAGTGGCGCGCACCGCATTGGACCGTAAGCTCGCGCTTGTATTAATGGGGCTAGGTCTGCTTCCGGCCGCGTACGCAACGTGCAGGTGTGCAATGGGTGATGGGCCCAGACCCCTGCGTGCATAGGATTTAGACCGGCGTGCTGACCTCTTTGTTGAGCCTAGGTGGGGCTGCGACGTGTTGATCTTCTGAGGCCGGGCATGACCCAGGAAAGTGTGTCCGGCCAAATGGGATCGAGCGTGTTGGGAAATGTGGTGCACCCCTGCAGGGAAGTTTATCTATTCGAATAGCCGTGTCCCTCGGTAAAAGGATGACCCGTAGTTGTACCTTGACCTTATGACAACTAGAACCGGATACTTAATAAAACACACCCTTCCAAGTGCCAGATATAACCCGGTGATCGCTCTCTAACAGGGCGACGAGGAGGGGATCGCCGGGTAGGATTATGCTATGCGATGCTACTTGGTGAACTTACCATCTATTTTCTTCTACATGCTGCAAGATGGAGGTGGCCTGAAGCGTAGTCTTCAACAGGATTAGCTATCCCCCTCTTATTCTGGCATTCTGCAGTTCAGTCCACCGATATGGCCCTTTACACATATACCCATGCATATGTAGTGTAGCTCCTTGCTTGCGAGTACTTTGGATGAGTACTCACGGTTGCTTTTGTCCCTCTTTTCCCCCTTTCCCTTCTACCTGGTTATCGCAACCAGATGCTGGAGTCCAGGAGCTAGAGATCCCAAGGATGATTCTACATGGAGTTCGACTTCGAGGAGTAGTTAGGAGGTCCCAGGAAGGAGGCCTTGCCTTTTCGATCGTTGCTACTTTTGTACTAGCCTTCTTAAGGCAATCTTGTTTAACTTATGTCTGTACTCATATATTATTGCTTCCGCTGACTTTTGTGTTTTCGAGCTTATGTATTCGAGCCTTCGAGGCCCCTGGCTTGTAATATAAAGCTTGTTTTATTTTAATTTGCGTCTAGAGTTGTGTTGTGATATCTTCCCGTGAGTCCTCGATCTTGATCATACACATTTGCGTGTATGATTAGTGTACGGTCAAATCGGGGGGGGGGGTCACAGGCGTCCTCCATTATCGCCTCCAAGGTGTCAAATCAGGCCATCGTCGCAACTCGAGAATCCATTCCACTATTTGTCGCGACATTATAACCATCCCCTTGATTCCTCGTTCACCACCTTCATATCCTTATCCTAGCCACCATTTGTGTGTGTCCGCCATCCTAGCCCCTCGAGAGCGCCAGATTGGACCATTGCCACACCTCGAGAAGGCATTCACTTTAGTAGTCAAGATGCTCATTACTAAACATCACGTGACTCATAGTCAACGTCACCCCATCATCTACACCATTTCATCATTTCGGCACTCACGCCTCCTCCCCCTCTAGTATCCCCGAGCTTTCAAACACTTATAGATGCAGTGCATCTGTTGCATAGCAATCCCTACTCCTCACATTGATATCGATTGAAAGGCCTCTTCAATTCCTAACGATCTGCCGAGTTGATGCAAGACTTTCTCAATTTTTATCTTCCCTTATAAACCCCTACCATCATTCTCTTTGCCATCCAAAGTGCTAAGTCCATGGATCATGCTCAAATATTGAGTGGAGTTGAAAATGCCGAAGCGAGAAAAAGTATGATACAATTGCTTGGTTTGGCACCGGGGTGTTCATGAATAAACTTGTGCTAGGAAGACCGAGTTATGTCAAGCTTACATGATTAAATGAGTAGGAATGACATTCTTTAACATGGATATTTTGAAGAGTAATGATAATTTTCTCGCATTCTTTTATATTATCGTTTTGATATCTATTACATCATCATTTCTAACATTCATCCCCAAAGAGATTACATGAATAAAACATGTTAGGTAGCATTCCACATCAAAACTATTGTTTTATCATTTACCTACTCGAGGACAAACATGAATTAAGCTTGGGGATGCTGATACGTCTCCACCGTATCTATAATTTTGTATCGTTTCATGCTATTATATTATCAATCTTGTATGCTTTATACACCATTTTATATCATTTTTGGGAACTAGCCTATTAACTCAGTGCCCAGTGCCAGTTGTTGTTTTCTGCTTGTTTTTTTACAGAGAATACCTACCAAACAAAGTCCAAACATGATGAAACTTTTTGACGATTTTTCTGGACCAAAAGAGACCCTAGAAGCTTTGAGGGAAGACCAGATGATGCATGAGGAAACGACAAGGTAGGGGACGCGCCCTGCCCCCTTGTGGTCCCCCTGCTGCTCCAATTGACCTAATTCATGGCCTATAAATTCCCAAGTATTCCAAGAAAAAAACAGAGCGAGACCCGAAACAATTCTTCTGTTGCCGCAAGCCTCTGTTCTTCCACGATCCCATCTGGAGGCCTCCGCCGGTACTCTGCCGGAGGGGGAAATCCATCACGGAGGCCATCTTTATCAACCTTGCTACCTCCATGATGATGCGCGTTGCTACCTCTTGAGCATGCGTTGGTTTTTCCTTGAAGAGGAAAGGGTGATGCAGTAAAGTAGCGTAAGTATTTCCCTCAGTTTTTGAGAACCAAGGTATCAATCCAGTAGGAGTCCACACGCAAGTCCCTCGTACCTACACAAACAAATAAGAACCTTGCAACCAACGCGATAAAGGGGATGTTAATCCCTTCACGGCCACTTGCAAAAGTGAGATCTGATAGAGATAATAAGATAAATATTTGTGGTATTTTTATGATATAGATTGAAAAGTAAAGATTGCAAAATAAACGACGACAAAAATAGCTAGTTGATAGAAGGTTAATATGATGGAAAATAGACCCAGGGGCCATAGGTTTCACTAGTGGCTTCTTTCAAGATAGCATAAGTAATACGGTGGGTGAACAAATTACTGTCGAGCAATTGATAGAATAGTGCATAGTTATGAGAATATCTAGGCATGATCATGTATATAGGCATCACGTCCGCAACAAGTAGACCGACTCCTGCCTGCATCTACTACTATTACTCCACACATCGACCGCTATCCAGCATGCATCTAGAGTATTAAGTTCATAAGAATAGAGTAACGCATTAGGCAAGATGTCATGATGTAGAAGGATAAGCTCAAGTAATATGATATAAACCCCATCTTTTTATCCTCGATGGCAACAATGCAATACATGTTGTTTCCCTTTCTGTCACTGGGACCAAGCAACGCAAGATTGAACCCAAAGCTAAACACTTCTCCCATTGCAAGAAATATCAATCTAGTAGGCCAAACCAAACTGATAATTCGAAGAGACTTGCAAAGATAACAAATCATATATAAAAGAATTCAGAGGAGATTCAAATATTGTTCATAGATAATCTTGGTCATAAACCCGCAATTCATCGGATCTCGACAAACACACCGCAAAAAGAGGTACATCGAATAGATCTCCAAGAAGATCGAGGAGAACTTTGTATTGAGATCCAAAGAGAGAGAAGAAGCCATCTAGCTAATAACTATGGACCCGAAGGTCTGAGGTAAACTACTGACACATCATCAGAGAGGCTATGGTGTTGATGTAGAAGCCCTCCGTGATCGATTCCCCCACCGGCGGAGCGCCGAAAAAGGCCCCAAGATGGGATCTCACGGGTACAGAAGGTTGCGGCAGTGGGAATAGGGTTTCGTGGTGCTCCTGGATGTTTTCGGGGTACGTGGGTATATATAGGAGGAAGAAGTAGGTCGGTGGAGCTACGAGGGTCCCACGAGGGTGGGGGCGCACCCAGGGGGGCAGGCATGCCTCCCTGCCTCGTGGCCTCCTTGTTCGTTTCTTGACGTCCACTCCAAGTCCTCTGGATCACGTTTGTTCCAAAAATAACTCTCCCGAAGGTTTCATTCCGTTTGGACTCCGTTTGATATTCCTTTTCTGCGAAACACTGAAATAGGCAAAAAAACAGCAATTTGCACTGGGCCTTGGGTTAGTAGGTTAGTCCCAAAAATAATACAAAAGTGCTTAGTAAAGCCCATTAAGCATCCAAAACGGATAATATAATAGCATGGAACAATCAAAAATTATAGATACGTTGGAGACGTATCAAGCATCCCCAAGCTTAATTCATGCTCGTCCTTGAGTAGGTAAATGATAAAAACAGAATTTTTGATGTGGAATGCTACTTAGCATACTTTTCAATGTAATTTTCTTTATTGTGGCATGCATGTTCAGATCCGAAAGATTCAAGGCAAAATTTTAATATTGACATAAAAATAATAATACTTCAAGCATACTAACAAAGCAATCAAGTCTTCTCAAAATAACATGGCCAAAGAAAGTTATCCCTACAACATCATATAGTCTGGCTATGCTCTATCTTCATCACACAAAGTATTTAAATCATGCACTGCCCCGATGACAAGCCAAGCAATTGTTTCATACTTTTGATGTTCTCAAACTTTTTCAATCTTCACGCAATACATGAGCGTGAGCCATGGACATAGCACTATATGTGGAATAGAATGGTGGTTGTGGAGAACACAAAAAGGAGAAGATAGTCTCACATCAACTAGGCATATCAACGGGCTATGGAGAAGCCCATTAATAGATATCAATGTGAGTGAGCAGGGATTGCCATGCAACAGATGCACTAGAGCTATAAGTATATGAAAGCTCAACAAAAGAAACTAAATGGGTGTGCATCCAACTCGCTTGCTCACGAAGACCTAGGGCATTTTTGAGGAAGCCCATCATTGGAATATACAAGCCAAGTTCTATAATGTAAAGTTCCCACTAGTATATGAAAGTGACAACATAAGAGACTCTCTATTATGAAGATCATGGTGCTACTTTGAAGCACAAGTGTGGAAAAAGGATAGTAACATTGCCCCTTCTCTCCTTTTCTCTCATTTTTTTATTTGGGCCTTCTTCCTTTTTTTATGGCCTCTTTTTTTTCGTCCGGAGTCTCGTCCCGACTTGTGGGGGAATCATAGTCTCCATCATCCTTTCCTCACATGGGACAATGCTGTAATAATGATGATCGTCACACTTTTATTTACTTACAACTCAAAAATTACAACTCAATACTTAGAACAAAATATGACTCTATGTGAATGCCTCCGGCGGTGTATCGGGATATGCAATGAATCAAGAGTGACATGTATGAAAGAATTATAAGGGTGGCTTTGACACGAATACGATGTCAACTACATGATCGTGCAAAGCAATATGACAATGATGGAGCGTGTCATAATAAACGGAACGGTGGAAAGTTGCATGGCAATATATCTCGGAATGGCTATGGGAATGCCATAATAGGTAGGTATGGTGGCTGTTTTGAGGAAGGTATATGGTGGGTGTATGATACCGGCGAAAGGTGCGCGGTATTAGAGAGGCTAGCAATGGTGGAAGGGTGAGAGTGCGTATAATCCATGGACTCAACATTAGTCATAAAGAACTCACATACTTATTGCAAAAATCTATTAGTTATCAAAACAAAGTACTACGCGCATGCTCCTAGGGGGATAGATTGGTAGGAAAAGACCATCGCTCGTCCCCAACCGCCACTCATAAGGAAGACAATAAATAAATAAATCATGCTCCGACTTCATCACATAACGGTTCACCATACGTGCATGCTACAGGAATCACAAACTTTAACACAAGTATTTCTCAAATTCACAACTACTCAACTAGCATGACTCTAATATCACCATCTTCATATCTCAAAACAATTATCAAGTACCAAACTTCTCACAATATTCAATGCACTCTATATGATAGTTTTTATTATACCTATCTTGGATGCTCATCACTTAAGGACTAAAATTTTAACCAAAGCAAATTACCATGCTGTTCTAAAAGACTCTCAAAATAATATAAGTGAAGCACGAGAGATCAATAATTTCTATAAAATAAATCCACCACCGTGCTCTAAAAGATATAAGTGAAGCACTAGAGCAAAATTATTTAGCTCAAAAGATATAAGTGAAGCACATAGAATATTCTAATAAATTCCAATTAATGTGTGTCTCTCCCAGAAGGTGTGTGCAAAAAGGATGATTGTGGTGAACTAAAAGCAAAGACTCAAATCATACAAGACGCTCCAACCAAAACACATATGATGTGGTGAATAAAAATATAGCTCCAAGTAAAGTTACCGATGGACGAAGACGAAAGAAGGGATGCCTTCCAGGGCATCCCCAAGCTTAGGATTTTGGTTGTCCTTGGATTTTACCTTGGGGTGCCTTGGGAATCTCCAAGCTTAGGCTCTTGCCACTCCTTATTCCATAATCCATCAAATCTTTACCCAAAACTTGAAAACTTCACAACACAAAACTTAACAGAAAATCTCATGAGCTCCGTTAGCGAAAGAAAACAAAACACCACTTCAAGGTACTGTAATGAACTCATTCTTTATTTATATTGGTGTTAAACCTACTGTATTCCAACTTCTCTATGGTTCATAACCTCCTATACTAGCCATAGATTCATCAAAATAAGCAAACAACACACGAAAAACATAATCTGTCAAAAACAGAACAGTGTGTAGCAATCTGTATCAAACGCATACTTTCTGTAACTCAATTTTTTTTGCCAAAATAGGACGACCTAGATAATTTGTTTATTTATCTACTTCAATTGGAATCAGTATTTTATCACATTCTGGTGATCTTTAACAATTGTTTTCGTGAGCAGAAAGTTTCTGACTTTTTCAGCAAGATCAAATAACTATCATCCAAGAAGATCATATAGGTTTTACTTGGCACAAACACTAATTAAAACATAAAACCACATCTAACCAGAGGCTAGATTAAATATTTATTACTAAACAGAACCAAAAAGCAAGAAACAAAAATAAAATTGGGTTGCCTCCCAACAAGCGCTATCGTTTAACGCCCCTAGCTAGGCATAAAGGCAAGAATAGATCTAGGTATTATCATCTTTGGCATGCAGTCCATAAGTGGCTCTCATAATAGATTCATAAGGTAATTTAATTTTATTTCTAGGAAAGTGTTCCATGCCTTTCCTTAACGGAAATTGGAATCTAATATTTCCGTCTTTCATATCAATAATTGCACCAATCGTTCTAAGGAAAGGTCTACCAAGAATAATAGGACATGTAGGATTGCAATCTATATCAAGAACAATGAAATCTACGGGCACATAATTCCTATTTGCAACAATAAGAACATCATTAATTCTTCCCATAGGTTTCTTAATGGTGGAATCTGCGAGGTGCAAGTTTAAAGAACAATCATCAAATTCACGGAAACCTAACACATCACACAAAGTTTTTGGTATCGTGGAAACACTAGCACCCAAATCACACAAAGCATAGCATTCATGATCTTTAATTTTAATTTTAATAGTAGGTTCCCACTCATCATAAAGTTTTCTAGGGATAGAAACTTCCAATTCAAGCTTTTTTTCATAAGATTGCATTAAAGCATCAACGATATGTTTAGTAAAGCCTTATTTTGACTATAAGAATGCGGAGAATTTAGCACGGATTGCAACAAGGAAATACAATCTATTAAAGAACAATTATCATAATTAAATTTCTTGAAATCCAAAATAGTGGGTTCATTGCTATGTAAAGTTTTGACCTCTTCAATCCCACTTTTACCAATTTTTGCATCAAGATCTAAAAACTCCGAATCATTGGGACACCTTTTAACTAAAGTTGACTCATCTCCAGTCCCATCATTATCAAGATTCATATTGGAAAACAAATATTTAATAGGAGATACATCAATCACTTTTAGATCTTCATCCTTATTATCATAAAAACTAGAAGAACACGCTTTTATAAAGCAATCTTTCTTAGCAGGCATCCTAGCGGTTCTTTCTTTGCACTCATCAACGGAAATTCTCATAGCTTTGAGAGACTCATTGATATCATGCTTAGGTGGAATATATCTAAGTTTCAAAGAATCAACATCAAGAGAAATTCTATCCACGTTCCTAGCCAACTCATCAATCTTAGGCAATTTTTCTTCAAGTAAAGCATTGAAATTCTTTTGAGAAATCATAAATTCTTTAACACTAGTCTCAAAATCAGAGGGAATCTTATTAAAATTTCCATAAGAGTTGTTGTAGGAATTACCATAATTAGGAATTACTAGGATACGGCCTAGGATTAAAGTTTCCTCTATAAGCGTTGTTACCAAAGTTGTTCCTACCAACAAAATTCACATCCATAGATTCATTATTATTCTCAATCAAAGTAGACAAAGGCATATCATTGGGATCATAAGAAACACTCTTATTAGCAAACAATTTCATAAGTTCATCCATCTTTCCACTCAAAAGATTAATCTCTTCAATTGCATGCACCTTTTTACTAGTAGATCTTTCAGTGTGCCATTGAGAATAATTAACCATAATATTATCTAGGAGTTTAGTAGCTTCTCCTATAGTGATTTCCATAAAAGTGCCTCCCGCGGCCGAATCTAAAAGATTTCTAGAAGCAAAATTCAATCCGGCATAATTTTTTTGTATAATCATCCATAAATTCAAACCATGTGTAGGGCAATTACGTATCATTAATTTCATCCTCTCCCACGCTTGTGCAACATGTTCATAATCAAGTTGCTTAAAATTCATAATATCGTTTCTAAGATAGATGATCTTAGCGGGAGGAAAATACTTAGAGATAAAAACATTTTTGCACTTATTCCAAGAATCAATACTATTTTTAGGCAAAGACGAAAACCAAGTTTTAGCACGATCTCTAAGTGAAAACGGAAATAACTTCAATTTAACAATATCATTGTCCATATCTTTCTTCCTTTGCATATCACACAAATCAACAAAGTTGTTTAGATGGGTAGCGGCATCTTCACTAGGAAGGCCGACGAATTCATCTTTCATGACAAGATTCAGCAAAGCAGCATTAATTTCACAAGATTCAGCATCGGTAAGAGGAGCAATAGGAGTGCTAAGAAAATCATTATTGTTGGTATTGGCAAAGTCACACAATTTAGTATTATGTTGAGCCATCGTGACAAGCAAGCAATCCAACACACAAGAAAACAAGAAGCAAGCGAAAAAGAGGCGAACAAAAATAGAGGGCGAATAAAATGGCAAGGGTGAAGTGGGGGAGAGGAAAATGAGAGGCAAATGGAAAATAATGTAATGCGAGGGATAAGAGTTTGTGATGGGTACTTGGTATGTCTTGACTTGTGCGTAGACTCCCCGGCAACGGCGCCAGAAATCCTTCTTGCTACCACTTGAGCATGCGTTGGTTTTCCCTTGAAGAGGAAAGGGTGATGCGGCAAAGTAGCGTAAGTATTTCCCTCAGTTTTTGAGAACCAAGGTATGAATCCAGTAGGAGGCCACACGTAAGTCCCTCGTACCTACACAAACAAATAAGAACCTTGCAGCCAACGCGATAAAGGGGATGTCAATCCCTTCACGGCCACTTGCAAAAGTGAGATCTGATAGAGATAATAAGATAAATATTTTTGGTATTTTTATGATATAGATTGAAAAGTAAAGATCTCAAAATAAACGGCGACAAAAATAGCTAGTTGACGGAAGATTAATATGATGGAAAATAGACCCGTGGCCATAGGTTTCACTAGTGGCTTCTCTCAAGATAGCATAAGTAATACGGTGGGTGAACAAATTACTGTCGAGCAATTGATAGAATAGTGCATAGTTATGAGAATATCTAGGCATGATCATGTATATAGGCATCACGTCCGCAACAAGTAGACCGACTCCTGCCTGCATCTACTACTATTACTCCACACATCGACCGCTATCCAGCATGCATCTAGAGTATTAAGTTCATAAGAACAGAGTAACACATTAGGCAAGATGACATGATGTCGAGGGATAAACTCAAGCAATATGATATAAACCCCATCTTTTTATCCTCGATGGCAACAATACAATACGTGTCGTTTCCCTTTATGTCACTGGGACCGAGCAACGCAAGATTGAACCCAAAGCTAAACACTTCTCCCATTGCAAGAAAGATCAATCTAGTAGGCCAAACCAAACTGATAATTCGAAGAGACTTGCAAAGATAACAAATCATACATAAAAGAATTCAGAGGAGATTCATATATTTTTCATAGATAATATTGATCATAAACCCACAATTCATGGGGTGTCGACAAACACACCGCAAAAAGAGTTACATCGAATAGATCTCCAAGAAGATCGAGGAGAACTTTGTATTGAGATCCAAAGAGAGAGAAGAATCCATCTAGCTAATAACTATGGACTCGAAGGTCTGAGGTAAACTACTCACACATCATCGGAGAGGCTATGTTGTTGATGTAGAAGCCCTCCGTGATTGATTCCCCCTCCGGCGGAGCGCCGGAAAAGGCCCCAAGATGGGATCTCACGGGTACAGAAGGTTGTGGCGGTGGAAATAGGGTTTCGTGGTGCTCCTGGATGTTTTCGGGGTACGTGGGTATATATAGGAGGAAGAAGTAGGTCGGTGGAGCTACGAGGGGCCCATGAGGGTGGGGGCGCGCCCAGGGGGGCAGGGCGCCTCCCTGCCTTGTGGCCTCCTCGTTCATTTCTTAACGTCCACTCCAAGTCCTCTGATCATGTTTGTTCCAAAAATAACTCTCCCGAAGGTTTCATTCCGTTTGGACTCCGTTTGATATTCCTTTTCTGCGAAACACTAAAGTAGGCAAACAACAGCAATTTGCACTGGGCCTTGGGTTAGTAGGTTACTCCCAAAAATAATATAAAAGTGCTTAGTAAAGCCCATTAAACATCCAAAACGGATAATATAATAGCATGGAACAATAAAAAATTATAGATACGTTGGAGACGTGTCACGTGTGTGTAGTTCCCACAAGACCTATGGGTCTATAGCAGTAGCTAGGTGGCTCTCTCTCTCTCTCTTGGATCTTCAACACAATGTTCTCTTCGGAGATTGATTCGATGTAATCCTTTTGCGGTGTGTTTGTTGGGATCCGATCTATTGTGGTTTTATGATCATATTATTCATTCAAAGTAATTAATTTCTTTTCTGAACTTTATTATGTGTAATTTCTATAGCTATGTAATTCTCTCCCATCTATCTTTTTACTTTGGCCAACTAGATTGATTTATCTTCAGTGGGAGTGGTGCATAGTAGTAGGTTCAATCTTACTGTGTCCTTACCTGGTGACAGAAGGGGTAGTGAGGCACATGCTTGCATTTTTACTACTAAGGTTAAAACGACGGGGTTCAATCATATTGATTAGTATTACTTTGTCTACATTATGTCATCATGCTCCAAGCATTACTCTGTTTGTTATGAACTTAATACCTTAAGATGCATGCTGGATAGCGGACGATGGGTGGAGTAATAGTAGTAGATGCAGAATCGTTTCAGTCTACTTGTCACGAACGTAGTGCTTATGTATTGATCCTAGCATGAATAACATCATAAGTATGCACTTTTCTATCAATTGCCCAACAGTAAATTGTCTACCCACCGTTCCTATGCTCATGAGGGAGATGCCTCTAGTGAAAGCTATGGCCCTCGGATCCATTCGCATCATATTACTAAAACCCTAAATACCTTGCTGCAATTATTTATCTTTTATTTTATTTTGCAATTTATCTATCTACCTCTATCAAAATTAATCCTTGCAATTAACGAGTACAAGGGGATTGACAACCCTCTTGCCCGCGTTGGTTGCAAGTAATTGTTTTATGTGTGTGCAGATACCGTTTATCTTTGTTTGCTTGAATCTCCTACTAGTTCAATAAACCTTGGTTCTCAACTGAGGGAAATACTTTCTGCTACTATACTACATCACCCTTTCTCTTTGGAGAAATCCCAACACCTATCACAAGTAGCAGAAGAGTTTATGGCGCCATTGCCGGGGAGACTTCATCAAACAAACGCAGGTCCCTTAACAGACATTTACCATTTACTTGTTCTACGTTATTTTTTCTTTTATTTGACTTCATTTAGTTTCCGCCAAAAATAAATAAAATACCAAAAATACCTTGTGTTCTATCTTTCTTGAACTTCCATTATGTCTACTCAAGAGAACACTAAGCTGTGTGACTTCTTGAATAGTAATAACAATGATTTTATTAGTGCGGAGTTGTATGATATTGATGTCGCATTATTAAATCTTTTTATGAAAAAACAATTTGATGGAAATCCTAATGAAGATTTTGCATCCCATCTTAATACCTTCGCTGAATAATGTGATATGCAAAAGAAATAAGATGTGCATAATTATCTTGTGAAGTTGAAATTATTCCCTTTCTCACTAAGAGATGGAGCTAAAACTTGGTTTCATCCTTACCTCGCAACAATACTGATTCCTGGGATAAATGTAAGGATGCTTTTTATTGCTAAATATTTTCCTCCCACTAAGGTAATATCTCTTAGAAATCAAATCATGAACTTTAAAGAACATGTTGCACAATCTTGGCAGAGAATTAAATTAATGATTAAAAATTATCCCACACATGGATTAAGCTCATGGATGATAGTCCAAATTTTCAATGCGGGACAGAACTTTGTTTTGAGATATCTTATAGAATCATTTGTAAGTGGCACATTTATGGGAATCACACTTGGACAAGCCACGGAGCTTCGTGATTATATGACAGCAAATTATTCCCGATGGCAAACCGAACGAGCTCCAACTGGTATGCTAAATTGTATCGAAGAAGTTTCTACTTTTAATGCGAAAATCGATGCTATTATGAATATGCTTGCTAGTAAAAATGATCATGTTGTTGCCAATGATATCCCATCGTCCATTTTGATTGAGAAAATAATGATGATATTGATGTGAATTTCGTTGCTAGAAATAATTTCAACAACAATGATTATAAAGGGAACTTCAACCCTAGGCCGTACCCCGGTAAACCCTCTAATAATAATGTATATCATGATAATTCTTATGATAAAAGGTTGTTTGAGATTGAAAAGGCTACTAAAAATTTTATGCCTTCACAGTACAAACAAAATGAACTTTTTGTTAAAGAGATTAAAACAACTCGGTGCCTAGGCTCATCTGCTCCGGCTCAGAAAAAGAATCAAAACAAATACTAGAAAAATTCAAAAAAATCCATTTTGTGTGTGGTAGATAATTTGATGCATGAGGTCCGTTCCATATTTCCACTCATTTGGACATCTGAGCAGCTGTCGGCAACAAAACAAACCGGGTCAGAACAGTGCGTGAACAGTAAACTTTTTTGTAGACCCTGAATTTTCCTTTTTTGCCGAGAGTTGCTCATATGTCCAAATGAGTTGAAATTTGGAGCGAACCTCAGGCATCAAATTATCTACCACACAAAAAAATTGGATTTGTTTGAATTTTTCTAGTATTTGTTTTGATTTTTTTCCGAGCGCGGGCACTGATGAGCTCAGGAGCAGAAACTCCGCGTCCTTAAACACCACTCTACTATGCTTCAAGAAATTAGTAAAAATTTGATAAAGTTAATTGAGAAGTAGCCAACCTCCAACTACAACTTTCTCGGACTGAAAATATGTTAGTAGAAATATCCGGCAAAGAAACTACACTAGTAAATAGAATGGCTGCTAAACTAGAGTCACATTTTCTAGCTAGTGAAGATGAGGATGTTAAAACTATAGGAGTCTCCACTATGTCTTTGTTTAGTGATATAAAACTTGATGATAAAGGGACTGGAGATGAGTCAAGTTTAATTAGAAGGCATCCCAATTGTTCGGAGAATGATGATCTTAATGATAAAAACAACAAATGTGGGTTTGAAGAGGTTAAGACTTTAGATAGCGATGCACCCACTACTTTTGATTACAAGGACTTCAATTATGATAATTTCTCTTTAATTGAGTGCATTTACTTGTTGCAATCCATGATTAATCTGCCTAATTCTTACAAACAAAACAAAGCTTTTACGAAACACATCGTAGAAGCCATCATTAAAGCCCATGAAAAAAAGCTAGAATTGGAAGTGTCTATACCAAGGACATTACTAGATGAATGGGAACCTACAATTAAGGTCAAGATTAAATATTATGAATGTAATGCTCTATGTGACCTAGGGGCTAGTATCTCTACCATACCAAAATCTTTATGTGATGTTCTAGGTCTTATCGATATGGATGAATAAAATGTTCCCTCAACTTGCATTTAGCAGATTCCACAATTAAGTAGCCATTGGGTAGAATTTATGATGTTCTCATACTTGCTAATAGAAACTATGTATCTGTGGATTTCATTGTGCTTGATATTGGGTGTAATCCGTCTTGTCCTATAATACTTAGTAGGACATTTTTACCAACCATAGGCGCAATTATTGATAAGAAAGAAGGAAATATGTGATTCCAATTCCAACTAAATAAAGGGATGAAGCACTTCCAAAGGAATATAATTAAACCACCATACGAAACCATTATGAGACCCACCTTTGGAATTACTTCGAAGGATGATAACACTTGAAACTATGCATTATGCCTAGCTAGGGGCATTAAACAATAGTGCTTGTTCGGAGGCAACCCAATAGTTATCTTTTAGCTTTCATTTTATTTTGTTGAGTCAACATGGTTATTTGTACTATAATGATTATGTTTGTATATTTTGTTTTGAGTTTTGTGCCAAGTAAAGTCTTTACGATGATTTGGAGGATTGTTGAAATTGGTACTATGCAGAAATAGAAATCTAGCGGCCAGTGCGTGAATTCTTCCTGTTTACTGGGCATGATCAATTGCTGAATTTTTTACGCATTACTACAATACAAATTGTTTACATTGTCCTAATGTTTTGGAATTTTTGGAGTTACGAAAGTATGGATAAAAATTATGTCATTACGTATTGTTCTGTTTTAGACACATTCTGTTTTATTGCATAGTGCGCTTATTTTGATGATGCTATGGATTATATCGGGGGGTATAAGTCATGGAGAAGTTAGAATACAGTAGGTATTATCCAAGGTAAATTATGAATCAATTTATAATAGTACCTAAATGTTGGGGAATGTAGCATGCAATTTCAAAAAAATTCCTACGCTCACGCAAGATCTATCTAGGAGATGCATAGCAGCGAGAGGAGGAGAGTGTGTCCACGTACCCTCTTAGACCAAAAGCGGAAGCATTTGAAAAAGCGGTTGATGTAGTCGAACTTCTTCTCGTTCCGACCGATCAAGCACCGAACGTATGGCACCTCCGAGTTCTGCACACGTTCAGCTCAATGACGTCCCTCGAACTCTTGATCCAGCAAAGTGTCGAGGGAGAGTTTTGTCAGCACGGCGGCGTGGTGACGGTGATGGTGAAGTGATCCGTGCAGGGTTTCGCCTAAGCACTACGTGAATATGACCGAAGGCGTAAACTGTGGAGGGGGGCGCCGCACACGGCAAACAATGTTTGTTGTGTGTTCTAGGCGCCCCCTCCCCACATATGTATAGGTGGGAGGGGGCGGGGACAGCCATGGGGCGCCCCAAGTAGGAGGAATCCTACTTGGGGGCCTTGTCCAATTCGCCACCTACCATCTTTTCCGGAGAGAGAAGGAAAGGGGAGAGAGGAGGGAAGGTAGGGGGAGGCCGAATTGCCTCCCCTTCCTTCTCTCTTCCCCCTTTCCCTTCCTCCTATTCGGCCAGCAAGGGGGGGCGTAGCAGCCCATGCTGGCTACTGCGTTTCCCCTCTTGGCCCAATAGGCCCATATCTTTGCCAGGGTAGCCCGGAACCCCTTCTCGTGACCCGATACGTACCCGATACCCCCGAAACACTTCCTGTGTCCAAATACTATCGTCCAATATATGAAGCTTTACCTATCGACCATTTCAAGACTCCTCGTCATGTCTGTGATCTCATTCGGGACTCCGAACAACATTCGGTCACCAAATCACATAACTCATATAATACAAAATCGTCATCGAACGTTAAGCGTGCGGACCCTACGGGTTCGAGAACTATGTAGACATGACCGAGACACGTCTCCGGTCAATAACCAATAGCGGAACCTGGATGCTCATATTGGCTCCCACATATTCTACGAAGATCTTTATCGGTCAGACCGCATAACAACATACGTTGTTCCCTTTGTCATCGATATGTTACTTGCCCGAGATTCGATCGTCGGTATCTCAATACCTAGTTCAATCTCGTTACCGGCAATTCTCTTTACTCGTTCCGTAATACATCATCCCACAACAAACTCATTAGTTGCAATGCTTGCAAGGCTTAAGTGATGTGCATTACCGAGAGGGCCCAGAGATACCTCTCTAACAATCGGAGTGACAAATCCTAATCTCGAAATACGCCAACCCAACAAGTACCTTCGGAGACACCTGTAGAGCACCTTTATAATCACGCACTTACGTTGTGACGTTTGGTAGCACACAAAGTGTTCCTCCGGTAAACGGGAGTTGCATAATCTCATAGTCATAGGAACATGTATAAGTCATGAAGAAAGCAATAGCAACCAGCAACGAAACTTGGATGCTCATATTGGTTCCCACATATTCTACGAAGATCTTTATCGGTCGTACCGTAATGACAACATACTTTATTCCCTTTGTCAACGGCATGTTACTTGCCCGAGATTCGATCGTCGTATCTTCATACCTAGTTCAATCTCGTTACCGGCAAGTCTCTTTACTCGTTCTGTAATGCATCATCCCGCAACTAACTCATTAGTCACATTGCTTGCAAGGCTTATCATGATGTGCATTACTGAGAGGACCCAGAGATACCTCTCCGATACTCGGAGTGACAAATCCTAATCTCGATCTATGCCAACCCAACAAACACCTTCGGAGATACCTGTAGAGCATCTTTATAATCACCCAGTTATGATGTGACGTTTTATAGCACACAAGGTATTCCTCCGGTATTCGGGAGTTGCATAATCTCATAGTCGAAGAAATATGTATTTGACATGAAGAAAGCAATAGCAATAAAACTGAACGATCAACATGCTAAGCTAACGGATGGGTCTTGTCCATCACATAATTCTCCTAATGATGTGATCCCGTTCATCAAATGACAACACATGTCTATGGCTACAAAACTTAACCATCTTTGATCAATGAGCTAGTCTAGTAGAGGCTTACTAGGGACTCTGTGTTTTGTCTATGTATCCACACATGTATCAAGTTTCCGGTTAATACAATTCTAGCATGAATAATAAACATTTGTCATGATATAAGGAAATAAAAATAACAACTTTATTATTGCCTCTAGGGCATATTTCCTTCACTAAAGTGGATGATTGATTTATTATACTAACGAATCTCATGAAGTTTCTGTTGAGTTTTGTGTACTAAAGTTTCCAAGTTTTGGGTGAGATCACGATGTATGAAGAATAAGGAACGATAAGACCCTAAGATTGGGGATGCCCAGGGAACCCCAAGGTAATATTTAAGGAAGACCCAAGCGTCTAAGCTTTCGTCTCCAATCTATTGGTAATATTACTCGAAGCAATATTTTTATTCATCACATGATATGTGTTTTGCTTGGAGCGTCGTGTCTATAGTTTTTTTGTCTGCTTGTTTGCCACAATCATTGTTTGCTGGACATACCTATTGAGAGAGACACACATTCATAATGATTTGTTGGAATACTCTTTGTGCTTCACTTATATCTTTTGAGTTAAAGCAGTTTGTTGATGAGCTTCACTTATCTTTAGAGCACGACGATGATTATATTTTATCCAAATCATTTGCACTATCATGCTTCACTTATATATTTGAGAGTTTAAATAGGAAGTGGTAATTTGCATGAGCTATATGTTTAGTTTAAAAATGGTAGGTATACAAGAGTTGTATAATATAAACTTTCATGCAGATCACTGAATGTGAATCGTATGCTCAACGATATTGAAGTTATAACATGGAAGCTTACTAGTTGATAATCATTAGGTAGGAAAAATATTGGTGTTAAGGTTTGTGATCACTATCTCATTAAAGTGTCCGTCATGACATAGTAAGGAAGTTTGAGCGCATTGTATCACTGATTGATATATTTTGTGTTGTCCGGACCGACGGCGCGCGATATGGTTAACTCTTCCCAACCTCGTGCCTACGAGCATGTGGGTAGTACTTTGCTTTGAGGGCTAATAAAACTTTCACAATAAGTATTTGAGTTCTTTATGAATAATATGAGTTTGTGGACTATAAGCACTTCCACCCTTCCATATTTTTCTAGCCTCTTAGGTACCATGCATTGCTGTTTGGAAATGTAGTAGAAAAAAAAATCACCTTGTGATCACCCAAGAATATACGAAGATGCCTAAACGGTTTGGATCATGATCGTTACCGACTCCGAGTAGCAGCGGAAGTAGACAAGTCAGTGTAGATATTAATTGGATTCCCTCAAATCATAGATGAACGATCCCTCAAACCGCCCACGAATAGTCCCTCGAACGGAAGACCGAAAGCACAGTCTCTCTACGAGTTGCAAGCGTACGACCTTCACGATTCGGTAGCGATTCGCGTCCACAGATAATCATCGCTTAGAGGGAGGATATTAGAACCACACTGGGCTTCTAACAATGAGGATTAGAGGATCTAGGTCAACCTCTAATTGATCAACTAGGACCAACTAGAACTAGAACTAGAGAACTAGAGGAGGCTCCAAAACTTGTGTGTCGAAATTGTGCAAAAGCCTCTAGTATATATAGGTTGGAGGGGGAGAGGGGCGCCACACAAGGAGGGAAGGAGTCCATCATTGGTACACTGGCCATAGAGGGAGGGAAAATCCTCCCCCACTCAATTCATACTCCCCTCCAAGGAAAGGGGGCGCCTTCCCCCCTTGGACCCTTGTGGCCCAAGTTGCCTTCCACCTTTTGGCCTTTTAAGGTCCGTTGATATTAAATTAAGTATTAAAGTCTCCTACCAATTACTAGAGCCTTTTATTATTAATTTAGCACCCTCGAGAACATTTCACACCTATATATTATTTATCGGTAATACCCGGTATTGCCTGGTAAACTCTGAAACCCTTCCGGTGACCCCGAAACGCTTCCGGTTCCTCTCGAAACTATTTCACATATTAATGAAACAATTACACAAATATTTCCTCCACACTGTCATCATACTAATACTCAGCAGCTCGTGATTACCTTAAGCTTGTGACCTTGTAGGTTTGGTAAAACCTAGACATGAATCAAACTCCTTCATTCAATGTCCGGGAGCGCAACCATGGACGTCCATATTGATCCCTATGATTACACGAATGACATTCGAGTGAACCTTTCATTATCATGTGATATTCCCTTTTTTTGCGAGCAAATATTGGGAGCTTTATTCAACACAAACTGCCCCGGCATGATCTGCCAGGAGGCTAGTTATAAGGAAACTAGGACTAGAGTTCAACCAGCAATCCGTTACCTCCAGTGTGCTAGCTTGATTTGCACATATGTGGGCAGACGTATTAGCTGATCTTAAAGTATGCTGAATAGAAAACAAACTAAACGATGAGGCAAGCTCTCCAACTTCAGATAAGATAGGCACCACCACAGTGCGAGTGTCGATGCGCGAATACCAAAGATTGACAATCTCCAAACAATCTGTCTCCACAACGATCTTTGATGCGTCTCCAATGTATCTATAATTTATGAAGTATTCATGCCATTATTTTATCATTCTTGGATGTTTTACAATCATTTTATAGCAACTTTATATCATTTTTTGGGACTAATCTATTGACCCAGTGCCCAGTGCCAGTTGCTGCTTTTTGCTTTTTTTTACATCACCGGAAATCAATACCAAACGGAGTCCAAACGCAACGAAACTCCACGGAGATTTTTTATGGACCAGAAGGAACCCAATGGGCCAGAGCTGCACCTGCGGGGTTCCCCGAGGGGGGCACAACCCACCAGGGCGCGCCTGGCCCCCCTGGCGCGCCCACGTGGGTTGTGCCCACCTCGGTGGCCTCCCGCACCCCCTCTTCGCACTATAAATTCCAAAATATTCCGAAACCCTTTGGGGTTAACCTAGATTAGAAGTTCCACTGCTGCAAGGTCCTTGTATCCACGAAAACCAATCTAGACCCCGTTTCGGCACCCTGCCGGAGGGGGGAATCATCTCCGGTGGCCATCTTCATCATCCCGGCGGCCATCACAATGAGGAGGGAGTAGTCCACCCTCGGGGCTGAGGGTTTGTACCAGTAGCTATGTGTTTGATCTCTCTCTCTCTCTCTCTCTCGTGATCTATATCATGGGCTTTGTTAATATAGTCGGATCATATGATGTTTCTCCCGTCTATACTCTTGTTGTGATGAATTGAGTCTTTACCCTTTGAAGTTTTGTCTTGTCGGATTGAATATTCAGAGAATAGAACACATGATATATGTCTTGCGGTATGGATACTTGAGGTGACAATGACGTATCATATTGATTCACTTGATATGTGTCTTGGCATTCAACTCGCGGATTCCCGCGGTGATATTGGGGTAATCTATGCATAGGGGTTGATGCACGTTTTTATTATCTTTTCTCCAACGGAAACTTTGGGGTCTCTTTATAGTTTTTTGTGTGGATTGAGTATTATGAATATGAATTTTCTTTGGTGTTATTCTAGTACGAACTCTAGGATAGATCGAACGGAAAAAATAGCTTTGTGTTATTTCAGTATGAACTCTTGAATAGATCGAATGGAAAGAATAGCTTTGAGGTGGTTTTGTACCCTACAAACAATTCCTATCTTTTGTTCTCCACTAATAGGAACTCGGGAGTGATTCTTTATTGCACTTTGAGGGATAATCATATGATCCAACTATGTTAGCATCGTTGAGAGGTTGCACTAGTGAAAGTACAGACCCTAGGCCTCATTTTTAAGCATTGCAATACCGTATTTGTGCCAGTTTACTATTTGCTACCTTGCTGTCTTTATTTATTCAGATTATAAAAATATATTTCTACCTTCAATATTACACTTTTATCACCATCTCTTCACCGAACTAGTGCACCTATACAATTTGCCATTGTATTGGGTGTGTTGGGGACACAAGAGATTTCTTGTATTTGGTTGCAGTGTCGTTTGAGAGAGACCATCTTTATCCTACACCTCCCACGGATTGATAAACCTTAGGTCATCCACTTGAGGGAAAATTGCTACTGTCCTACAAAACTCTGCGCTTGGAGGCCCAACACGTGTCTACAAGAATAAAGTTGCATAGTAGACGTCCAGCTCTTTTCTGGCGCCGTTGCCGGGGAGGTGAGTGCATGAAGGTATATCTTTAGATCTTGCAACTGAATCTTTTAGTTTCTTGTTTTATCACTAGTTTGGTTTATAAAAGAAAACTACATAAAAATGGAATTGAGGTTGCATCATATTATTGATCATCTTTATAATATATTTCTTGAACATGATGGTTCGGAAAATTGTGCTCAATTGTTAGAAGAAGAAGTCAATAACATGTTTGGCAAAAAATATTTGAATGATGAGCATGATTACGATGTTGTTAGTATGAATTCTTTGAATATCCATGATGCTAATGATATGCAAAGCCATAAGCTTGGGGATGCTATGTTTGATGAATATGATATTTTTAGTCCCCCAAGTTTTGATGAGAAAATTTATTACGATGATTGCATGCCTCCTATTTATGATGATTATATTGATGAAAGTGGATTTGGAGAGGTCGTGACTTTAGTTAATGATGAATCCACTATTTTGGAGGAGGTTGCAATTGATTATGACAACAAAGTTCCTATATATGATGATTATGGTGATGACATGTATGCTATATTGAACAATTATAAACATGAAACTTGCCATCATGATTTTAATTTCCAATCACAAGAGAGTTATTTTGTTGAGTTTGCTCCCACAATTATTGATGAGAATAAATTTGCTTATGTGGAGAGTAATAAAATTTCTATGCTTGTGAATCATGAAAAGAATGCTTTAAGTGATAGTTATATTGTTGAATTCATTCATGATTCTACTGAAAGTTATTATGAGAGAGGAACTTATGATGCATGATGTTCTCTTTGTGTTTCAAATCTTATCTTTTATGTGAGCATCATTGAATCATCATGCCATTAAAGAAAAGCGCTTGTTGGGAGACAACCCAACACTTTTACATACTGTTTTTGCATGTTAACATGATTATGCTACTGCATTGATCATGTTTTATATCTTTTATTTCAATAAAGTGCCAAGTAAAGCCTTTGGGATCATGTTGGGTGATAGTTGATTTGACCCTGTTGAAAAACAGAAACTTTCGCGCTCATGAAAAAAGTATCATTTTTAACAGAAGAGTGCTTTTGAGTTGATTCTTTTTGAAGGAGTTTAATATACAAATTTCTCACGTGGTCCAATTTTTTCATAATTTTTGGAGTAGCAGAAGTATGGTTTGAGTCCAGATTACTACAGACTGTTCTGTTTTTGACAGATTCTGTTTTCAATGCATAGTTTGCTTGTTTTCTAGTTTCTATGGCTTATATTACTCAATATAAATTGTGGAAATGATATGATACAGTAGGCATTGTGTAGAAAAAATTATGAATCTTGTCTTTGACAGTACCAAAGTGAAATGGTTTGCTCTTTATCATACTAACCTATCTCACGAAGTTCCGTTAAGTTTTGTGTGGTTGAAGTTTTCAAGTTTTGAGTGAGATGTCGATATGAGGAGAATAAGGAGTGCCAAGACCCTAAGCTTGGGGATTCCCAAGGCACCCCAAGGCAATATTCAAAGAAGATCCAAGCAACTAAGCTTGGGGATGCCCGGAAGGCATCCCCACTTTCGTCTCCAACATTATCGGTAACCTCACTTGGAGCTATGTTTTCATTCGTCACATGATATGAGTTTTGCTTGGAGCGTCAATTCATTTTGTTATGATTTTCTTGCTGTTTTTTAGAATAATGTTTTGCATCTTTTATTTCAATAAAAGTGGCATGGATAGCCTTTACCATGCTTATTTTACAAGTCTACATGTTGGTGTTTCAAAACACAAAGTTTATCAATGTTGCAAAAATTCCCTAGAAAAGTCAGAGTGTGATAAAATGTTTATACTTTTTGCAAATTAAGCTCTGATAAATTTTCTACAGTGTGGTAGAATTTCATAATGTTTGGAGTTGAATAAGTATTGATACTCTTGCATTCTTTACAGACTGTACTGTTTTGGCAGATTGCTGTTATGTTTGCATTGTTTGCATATGTTTGCTTGTTTAATGATTTTATTTGAGGATAGGAGTAGTAAATATGCAGAGGCATTTAGTATGCAATGTTGAATAATATTTTTTTTGTGATTTTCTACAATAGAGAATGATAAGGTTTTTGCATTGGTTTATACTAACTTATCTCACGAGTTCTTGTTGAGTTTTGTGTGGATGGAGCTTTTGAGATTTAGGAAAACCGTGATATAAAAGGAAAAGGAGACACAGAAGCTCAATCTTGGGGATGCCCAAGGCATCCCAAGATAATATTTCAAGAAGTCTCAAGCATCTAAGCTTGGGGATGCCCTGGTATGCATCCCACCTTTCTTCTTCAACAATTATCGGTTAGTATCGGTTGAGCCTAAGTTTTTGCTTCTTCACATGATGTGTGCTATCCTTGAAATGTCATTTTGTTTTGTTTGGCTTGCTGTTTTAATAAAATACTTAGATCTGAAAGTTTTAAATAAGAGAGAGCCCTCACATAGCTATCTATTTACTTAACTACTCGATTGATCTTCACTTATATCTTTTTGGAGTAGTTTGTCATTTACTCTTGTGCTTCACTTATATCCTATGAGTAAAATTGTTGAATGAATTGAATATCATGAAGGTGAAATCATATCATGCCTACTGGTAGCTTCACATTTGGGTTTAGAAAGTGAAACCTTTTGAGGCTTGACAATCACAATATTGGTCATACAAGCAATTCACGAATAATTAGTATAAGGAAGAGAGCTTTCACCTGCAAATACACTATCCTAGGAATCTTTTGTGATTGTGAGCCCCCATCAAAATATTATATGCCAAAATTGTTGACGTTTGACAAGGAAGACAACATAATGATTTATGTTTATTCATATTCACATAGAAGTCATATTGTCATAGATCCTTCAACATGTGGTGCTTGCCCCCTATCTTTGCTAGCCAAAAATTCCGCACTAAGTAGAGATACTACTTGTGCATCCAAAAACCCTTAAACCCAAATCTTTTTCAAGTGTCCACCATACCTACCTAGGGAATGAAAAAATCCCTCAAGTAAGTTGTCATCGATGAAAAAAGGCAATAAAATGGGAGGCAAAACAATAAGCCCCTATCTTTCTATGTGTCTTGCTCAAGAGTATGCGGTGAGTGTTAGCCATCATAGAAGACTATATGATGGTTGAGTATGTGGAGCTCTTACTTAAACTCTGTTGAATAAGTTGAATTGCAATTGCTTGGTGACTAAGAACATAGGTTGTTGAGTTTCAAGAGGGTTCACTATTTGAACCTTAACATGTGAATTGGTTGCTACTATAACATGAGAAGTTTTATAAGGAAGAATTGTTGATGCTAGGAAAAGTGATTGAAACTGTCATTGATCAAACTTATGCACTTTGCTAGCATTCACACTTCATAAATTATTTCTTTTATCATTTACCTACTCGAGGACGAGTAGGAATTAAGCTTGGGGATGCTAATACGTCTCCAACGTATCCATAATTTATGAAGTATTCATGTCATTATTTTATCATTCTTGGATGTTTTACAATCATTTTTAGCAACTTTATATCATTTTTTGGGACTAACCTATTGACCCAGTGCCCAGTGCCAGTTGGTGTTTTTTGCTTGTTTTTTACATCGCAGGAAATCAATACCAAACGGAGTCCAAATGTAACGAAATGCCACGGAGATTTTTTATGGACCAAAAGGAACCCAATGGGCCAGAGCTGCACCTGGGGGGTGCCCCGAGGGGGGCACAACCCACCAGAGCACGCCAGCCCCCCCGGTGCGCCAGGACCCCCTGGCGCGCCCAGGTGGGTTGTGCCCACCTCGGTGGCCTCCCGCACCCCCTCTTTGCACTATAAATTCCCAAATATTCCAAAACCCTTCGGGGTTAACCTAGATCAGAAGTTCCGCCGCTGCAAGGTCTTTGTATCCACGAAAACCAATCTAGACCCCGTTCCGGCACCTTGCCGGAGGGGGAATCATCTCTGGTGGCCATCTTCATCATACCGGCGGCGAGGAGGGAGTAGTCCACCCTCGGGGCTGAGGGTTTGTACCAGTAGCTATGTGTTTGATCTCTCTCTCTCTCTTGATCTATATCATGGGCTTTGCTAATATAGTCTGATCATATGATGTTTCTCCCCTTTATACTCTTGTTGTGATGAATTGAGTCTTTAGCCTTTGAAGTTTTGTCTTGTCGAATTGAATATTTAGAAAATAGAACACATGATATATGTCTTGCGGTATGAATACTTGAGGTGACAATGAGGTATCATATTGATTCACTTGATATGTGTCTTGGCATTCAACTCGCGGATTCCCGCGGTGATATTGGGGTAATCTATGCATAGGGGTTGATGCACGTTTTTTTATCTTTTCTCCGACAGAAACTTTGGGGTCTCTTTATAGTTCTTTGTGTGGATTGAGTATTATGAATATGAATTTGCTTTGGTGTTATTCTAGTACGAACTCTAGGATAGATCAAACGCAAAAATAGCTTTGTGTTATTTTAGTACGAACTCTTGAATAGATCGAACGGAAAGAACAACTTTGAGGTGGTTTCGTACCCTACAAACAATTCCTATCTTTTGTTCTCTGCTAGTAGGAAATCAGCAGTGATTCTTTATTGCACTTTGAGGGATAATCATATGATCCAACTATGTTAGCATCGTTGAGAGGTTGCACTAGTGAAAGTACGGACCATAGGCCTCATTTTTAAGCATTGCAATACTGTTTTTGTGCCCGTTTACTGTTTGCTACCTTGCTGTTTTCATTTATTCAGATTATAAAAATATATTTCTACCTTCAATATTACACTTTTATCACCATCTCTTTGCCGAACTAGTGCACCTATACAATTTGCCATTGTATTGGGTGTGTTGGGGACACAAGAGATTTCTTGTATTTGGTTGCAGGGTCGTTTGAGAGAGACCATCTTCATCCTACACCTCCCACGGATTGATAAACCTTAGGTTATCCACTTGAGGGAAAATTGTTATTGTCCTACAAAACTCTGCGCTTGGAGGCCCAACACGTGTCTACAAGAATAAAGTTGCATAGTAGACATTAATCTTCTCATAACCCCGTAGCTTTGCAAAGAGAACCCCGTCTCGAATAGCCAAAGCTTCAGCGACAAGCGGATCGGTAATACCTGGGTATGGCTTAGACCAAGCAGCCATGTGATATTCCCTTTGCTACGTGATACTTTACAAAACCCGAGATGTATCGCCCTAGGGGTTTAAAGGGCCCACTCCCTTTGGTTGACTCATGAGGCTCACCATCCTCTTGAGTCATACACATGCTCACTATACTATTATCCTCATTACATATTTTCTTCTTCTTTCTCGTTGATATGTTTCGGTATCCCCGTGACATAGTCACCTATGTCTGGCCAGATGATTGATACGTCTCCAACGTATCTATAATTTATGAAGTATTCATGCCATGTTTACAACAATTTTATATGGTTTTGGTATGATTTGATTAGAACTAACTCGGACTGACGTTGTTTTCAGCAAAACTACCGTGGTGTCGTTTTTTGTTCATAAATAAAAGTTCTCAGAATGGGCTGAAAATTTACAGTGAATTTTTATGGAGCAAAAGAGACCCTCGAAGCACCGGAGCTGGGCCAGGAAGTGGACGAGGAGGCCACAAGCCTGGGGGCGCACCCCCGAGCTTGTGGGCCCCTCGGGCACCACCTTGACATGAGAGCGATGCAAAAAATTCCTATAAATACCAAAACCCCCCGAAAAGAACCCTAGATGAGAAGTTCCACCGCCGCAAGCCTCTATAGCCACGAAAAACCAATAGGGACCCCGTTGCGGCTCCCTGTTGGAGGGGGAAATCATCACCGAAGGCCATGTTCATCATCCTGGCAATCTCCATGACGAGGAGGGAGTAGTTCACCCTCGGTGCTGAGGGTATGTACCAGTAGCTATGTGTTTTATCTCTCTCTCTCTCTCTCTCTCGTGTTCTTGATTTTTCATGATCTTGATGTACCGCAAGCTTTGTTAATATATTTGGATCTTATGGTATTCTTCCCTCTCTACCTTCTTGTGATGAATTGAGTCTTGCTCTTTAAGGTTTCGTTATGTTGGATTAAGTATTGGATTTCGGAACACTTGATGTATGTCTTGCATATGGATACCCACGGTACCAATGGGGTATTATATTGATTCACTTGATGTATATTTTGGCACTCAACTCGCGGATTCACGAGGTGACATTGGGGTAATCTATGCATAGGGGTTGATGCACGTTTTTGTCCTACGTTCTTTGATAGAAACTTTGGAGTGATTCTTTGTTGCACGTTGAGGGATTGACATATGATTTAATTATGTTATCATTGTTGAGAGAGTTTGCACTAGTGAAATTATGAACCCTAGGCCTTGTTTTCAAGCATTGCAAAACCGTTTTTTGCTCACATTTCTTACTAGTTACCTTCCTGTTTTTATATTTTCAGATTACAAAACCCTATACCTATTATCCATATTACACTTGTATCACCATCTCTTTGCCGAACTAGTGCACCTATACAATTTACCATTGTATTGGGTGTGTTAGGGACACAAGAGACTCATTGTATTTAGTTGCAGAGTTGTTTAAGAGAGACCATCTTCATCCTACGCCTCCCATGGATTGATAAACCTTAGGTCATCCACTTGAGGGAAAATTGTACTGTCCTACAAAACTCTGTGCATGGAGGACCAACACGGGTCTACAAGAAGAAGGTTGCGTAGTAGACATCAACGATGATGGATGCTGTCACACCGAGAGGGCCCTAAGAATATCTCTCCATTGTCGGAGGAGCAAATCTCACTCTTGAGCTATACAGTCCCTTGATAAACTTTCCGATGAACCTATAAGTTGTCGTTATGATCACCGTGTTACGGATGATATTTGAGCAACCCCAAATCTCATTGTACGGTAAGAAGTGACTACAATACTCTCATGGTCTAAGGAACAAAAACACATGTTAATACTCCGTGTTATAATAATTGATTTCAGACAATATTATCTCAGGGTATAACAAACAAGTTTGGGTCGATTCAATATGATCGTTTTTCTAACATCATATTCTCAATGTTGTTTTAGGACCATCGTTACACTTAACGATATCCTAAGATCCGGAAAACATGATCACCAACAACACTTGAGCCAGTCTTAGAGGCTAGACCAGGAACCTAATATTTACCCTTTATCATTCCACCCATGCATATGAGTTTTCCACCGAATCACATATTCCAGGATCAAAGCAGTTATAGCATAGAATATAAACTCTTGATTATGAAAACAGAAATAAAATAATACAATATTATTGCCTCTAGGGCATATTTCTAACAATTGCCCTAGAGGCAATAATATGAACCCTAGGCCTCGAAAAAGTGGGGATGAGGTTCATGTTATTGTTCTAAAAAAGGAGAAAAAAATAGGAAAATAAAAAAAATGAGAGAAAAATAGAGAAGGGGCAATGCTACGATCCTTTACCACACTTGTGCTTCAAAGTAGTACCATGTTCTTCATATAGAGAGTCTCCATGATTTGTTACTTTCATATACTAGTGGGAATTTTACATTATGGGAACTTGACTTGCATACTCCGATGACGTCTTCCTCAAATGCAGGATCTCTTCATGAGCAAGTAAGTTGGATGCACACCCACTTAGTTTTAGTAGCGAGCTTCCATACACATATAGCTCTAGTGCATCTGTTGCATGGCAATCCCTACTCCTCGCATCGATATCGATTGAAGGCCTCTCCACTGCCTAACGATCCGCCGAGTTGATGCGAGACTTTATCAATTTTGTCTTCCCTTATAAATGCCTACCATCATTCTCTTTGCCATCCAAAGTGCTAAGTCCATGGCTCACGCTCAAATATTGAGTGGAGTGGAAAATGCTAAAGCGAGAAAGTATGATACAATTGCTTGGTTTGACACCGGGGTGTTCATGACTTATACTTTGTGCTAGGAAGCCCAAGTTATGTCAAGCTTACATGATTAAATGTGTAGGAATGACAATCTTTAACATGGATATTTTGAGTAATAATTATTTTCTTGCATTCTTTTATATTATCATTTTGATATATATTATGTCATCATTTTTGAGCATTCATACCCAAAGAGCTTACATGATTAAAACATTTTAGGTAGAATTCAACATCAAAAATTCATTTTTTATCATTTACCTACTCGAGGACGAGCAGGAATTAAGCTTGGGATGTTGATATGCCTCCAACGTATCTATATTTTTTATTGTTTCATGATATTATATTCTCAGTCTTTTATGCTTTATACACCATTTTACATCATTTTTGGGAACTAACCTATTAACTCAGTGCCCAGTGCCAGTTGCTATTTTTTGCTTGGTTTTTTTCTTACAGAAAATCCCTACCAAAGAAGTCCGAACATGATGAAACTCTTCGATGTTTTTTATCTTGACCAAAATAGACCCTAGAAGCTTCAGGGGAAACCAGACAATGCACGAGGAAACAACAAGGCAGGGGGCGCGCCCTGCCCCCTTGTGGGCCCCTGATGAATGATATTTTTACACTCATTTCGCCTTTGTTTAAACCGAGATATTTTAGTTAAAAAGAGATATTCGCCTTGACATTGTCTCTAATGACTAATGAATGCAAAGGATTCCACAAAATCCTCTGTCTATGTGTTTCCACAGAAAATGGGCTAAAAAGGGAAGAAGTCACGTGTGGAAATGGAATGGAAGAAGAATGGAGGAGGAAGGAGTCACCAGGAGACGTCTGCACGAAGACAACACAAAAGACGTCGTTCCATATATACGGGCGCTCGCACTCGTATGGCATGGATTCCGAGGCAGATTGTCCAACCCAACAACTTTCGTTAAAGGGATCCCGTCGAAATGTAAACAGGGGGAAGGCCATGGAGCACATAAGAGAAAACCTCTTCTTCATCATCCTCATCCACAGACCCTAGCCGCCGCCATCTCCATGGCCATCTCGACCACCACCATAGTGCTCATCAATCCCATTCATACTTGTAATCGTGCATCGCACAAAGCATCCATTGTAAAACATATTGCAATCAATCAATATCAAGATGTGTTCGTCAATGTTTTCTTCTCACGATCCGATTTCCATGTGTGGTAAGGTATAGGTTGAGGCATGAGCCTTGCAACCAGGTGTATTTGTTGAGGGGATCAATGGAAGACTTTGATATAACGTCCCGTATGTGTTAAATAAAATTGTTTCGTGAAGATGTCTCTTGTCTTGTCCGCGATCTTCATCCCTGCAGGTACCTAGGATCATGGAGATTGAGCACTAGTGAGTCTAGGAGCAACTAGACCGTGAAGTGTTAAAACGAACACCGGTGACAGTAAGGTTTAGTAGAGTAACATGGATCATATCCTTGGGGAGAAATGAGGTGTGGTCATTAAATGCCCAAAGCTCTTGTCTGATTTCATTATCTTACTTATCGAGGTAACCCCATGCAACGGATAGGGCCTGCGGAAGGACAACTGATTCTTGAAGCAGGACTCATACCCGACAAGATGTTATTTTGGACACATCCCCCATTTTGATCTGTAACAAGCACATCTCGACGGGTTACTCCCAGCGCATAAACTAATATCTTATTTGATCTCACCACAAATACAAGGTTGTAAGCATATGACCTCATACACGTACCTCTTTTTATTATAAGTGTTTGAATCACTATTTGCTTGTTGATCTGGTCAAAAGCTAGATTTGACACTTTAACAAAAGCTTGCTAGAGACCATCGCTTCAAGGTCCTCTCGTGGGTTTGATAACCCAGGGACACCTTTGGGGAAATAGGTGCGAGATACTCATACCGGTTCCAATACCGGATCAATAAAAAGGAGATATCAGCCCCCCCATCGCTCCGATTGACCTAATTCCTGGCCTATAAATTCCCAAATATTCCAAAAAACCCAGTGTGAGACCCAAAACAATTCTTTCACCACCACAAGCCTCTATTCTTCTGCGGTCCCATCTGAAGGCCTCTGTTGGTACTCTGCTGGAGGGGGAATCCATCACGGATGCCATCTTCATCAACCTTGCTGCCTCCATAATGATGCGTGAGTAGTTCCCACAGGACCTACGGGTCCATAGCAGTAGCTAGATGGCTCTATCCCTCTTTTTGATATTCAATACAATGTTCTCTTTGGAGATCGATTCGATGTAATCCATTTGTTGGGATCCGATGAATTGTGGGTTTATGGTCTGATTATTCATTCAAACTAATTGAGTTTTCTCTAAAATTTATTATGTGTGATTTCTATAGCTATGTAATTCTCTCTGATCTATCCATTTAGTTTGGCTAACTAGATTGATTTATCTTTAGTGGGAGTGGTGCATGGTAGTTGGTTCAATCTTGCGGTGTCCTCATCTCGTGACAGAAGGAGTAGCGAGGCACGTATTTGTATTGTTTCTACTAAGGGTAAAATGACGATGTTCGATCATATTGATTGGTATTACTTTGTCTACATTATGCCATCATGCTTAGAGCATTACTCCATTTGTTATGAACTTAATACCTTAAGATTAATGCTGGATAGCGGTCGAGGGGTGGAATAATAGTAGTAAATGTAGAATCATTTCGGCCTACTTGCCACAGACGTAATGCCTATGTATTGATCATGCCATGAATACCATCATAACTATACACTTTTCTATCAATTGCCAAACAGTAATTTGTCTACCCACCGTTACTATGCTCATGAGAGAGATGCCTCTAGTGAAATCTATGGCCCCCGGGTCCATCCACATCATATTACTAAAACCTTAAATACCTTGTTGCAATCATTTATATTTTATTTTGTTTTGCAATTTATCTATCTACGTCTATTAGAATTAATCCTTGCAATTAATGAGTACAAGGGGATTGAAGACTCTCTTACCCGCGTTGGGTGCAAGTATTTGTTTTGTGTGTGTGTGTGCAGGTACTGTTTATCGTTTATTGTTTGAATCTCTTAATGGTTCAATAAACCTTGGTTCTCAACTGAGGGAAATACTTTCTGCTACTATACTACATCGCCATTCCTCTTTAGGGAAATCCCAACACCTATCAAAAGTACCAGTCCCACCCGCAAACCCTCTCCCATGCTTGCGCGCAAACCATCTCCTGCACGAAGTGGATGGCGCACATTCAAGCTGCTTGAGAGTGTGAGTGCCACATTCATACCAGCCCAGAGCGGACACGACCTTCCACTCGTGTCGGCATTGAACAAGCGCAAAGACCGGTAGTCACAACGCTTCCTGGTCTTCGTGCTTGTTCAATGACGGGGCGATGTGAGTGGACAGGAAAGGACAAATATCTACCGCATTCAAACGGGACGCCTATCCATCCTCTTGCGGCATTAAACATGCACGATGGCTGAGTAACCCACTCCGCCGCTTGGCTTGGCCGACATCCTCTATACAAATGAGGCCATGCCTGCCACAGAACCGCACCACACCATCGTGCCGCTTCACATCCTCCTCCGTGCAGCACCTCCACCATGACCGCGAATTCTAGCGCATTGTGGGACAACATCTTGATGGAGCAGAAGCACGAGTTGGCCACCCTTGCGGCGGACTGGCGGGACCACTACAAGGAGGATTGAGGTTAGCCTTCTGGCCAGCTTCCCGGAGGTTTCCAATGATGATCGGATGATGGAGCACTACAAAAAAAAGACACATCCGTGCCATTTTGGGCCGAACAAATTTTTTTCTGTCATACATATGACACTTCTATGACAATAATTGTGAAAAAACCCGGTATCATCATAGATGTGGTGGGCTCCTACATCTATGACAAAAAATCATGACAGAAAATGGGCTTTTCGTCCTGGGCGGGCCGGGGACACAGCTGCATGACATTGTTTGGGCCGTCCATGACGGAAAAAACCGTGGTAGAAGCGAGGGGGAGGAAAATTTCGGGGAGTTCCCGGTTACGGTGGGAGGTCGGGGGCCGAGCGATGCACGTTTCTCTTGTACACGTACGCGCGTGTGTGCGAGGCGTTGGCTCTAACTGAACCCGAGCGAGGCATTGGGCTCTAACTGAACCTGAGCGATTGCACTGCAGGCTACGCGTTCCTGAACCCGAGCGATCGATCGATGGCTGTTAGCTGAACTCGATCGAGTGATTCCTTCGCTACTGCTACTAACTGAAGCCAATCGATTGGATGAACAGTGAGCGTAGCGCGGGGGGGGGGGGGGTGGGGGGTTGGATGAACAGTGAGCGGTGGCGTTGCCTCTGGATGAACAGGACCCCGTGGTGTGGAGGGCTGGATGAAAAGTAGACGGTGGAGGGGTGCCCGTGGAGGGGTGGTTGAACAGGACCCCATGGTGTGGAGGGCTGGATGAACAGTAGATGGTGGAGGGGTGCCCGTGGAGGGGTGGTTGAACAGGACCCCGTGGTGTGGAGGGCTGGATGAACAGTTTACGGTGGAGGGGTGGTTGAACAGTAGCCGGTGGAGTAGCGCGCGGTGGAGGCTGGATGAACAGGAGCCCGTGGAGGCTGGAGGAGGTCGACGGTAGCCCGTGGAGGATGGAGGAGGTCGACGGTGGAGATGAACAGTATCCCGTGGAGTCCCGTTTTGCGGTACGCCACACCCCTCCCGATCAACAGGACCCTCGTTTCGACCGTAGCGCTCCAACACAAGTCCGTTTCCTCCGTTTTGCGGTACCCCACACCCATCCCAATCAACAGGAGCCCCGTTTCGACCGTAGGAGGTCCGTTTCTTCCGTTTTGCGGTACGCCAGACCCTCCCGATGAACAGGATCCCGTTTCGAACGTGGCTGGTCGAACACAAGGCCGTTTCCTTCGTTTTGCGGTACGGCAGGCCTCGTTTCCATCGCCTGTTCCGTCCAAGCCCTCCCGATGAACACGACCACGCATTCCGTTCCGACCCAGCTGGTTGGCTCGCACGCGTTCCGTTGCCTCCCGATGAACACGACGCATTCCGTTGCCTCCCCATGAACACGATGCATTCCGTTGCCTCCCCATGAACAAGACGACGACGCTGTTTCTCCGTTCCGACCCAGCCATGTACACGTGCCCTGGCCGTACGTATGCGTGAGTAGGCGTTCGAGACCCTGCCCGTATGTACGTACGTGGCCGTATTTTCTTTCTTGCACCTTGGCCGCTGTACGTACATGTACATGCTACGTGCCCGCCTCTACTACGACACGTACGCGCCTCTACTACGACACGTGCGCGCCTCTACATCGACCACTATATATGTACGTACACGTTCGCGACCAGAATGACAACGCTATGTACGCTTCGACCAGGTGGGTCCCGACTGTTAGGCAGTTCCTTGCCTGCGAAGATGTCGCTGGTGGGTCCCAGCAGTCAGGGGGAGAATCTTTTTTTTTGCCCGGACGCACTTCCTTGCGTGCGAAGGTGTAGCTGCTGGGTCCCAGCAGTCAGGGGGGAATCGTTTTTTTGCCCGGACGCACTTCCTTGCGTGCGAAGATGTAGCTGGTGGGTCCCAGCAGTCAGGGGGCGAATCGTTTTTTTTTGGACGCACTTCCTTGCGTGCGAAGATTTAGCTGGTGGGTCCCAGCAGTCAGGGGGAAACGTTTTTTTTGCGAAATACGGTGGCCCGTTCGGTGGGTCCCTGCTGTCAGGTGGAGGAATAATTATTTTGTGCGTAATAAGGAGGCAGTTCCTTGCTGCGGCCGTGGACCCAGGTGTCAGCCTCTCCACGTACAGTCCACGTCCGATGGAAGCCATTCCATGACCACATTGACCACGCTGCACCGAGAGCACCAGGGCCGTGGACAACGGCGAGGCCAAGGAAGGGGACGACGCGGAGCCGGGGAAGACGCGGTAGTGGATGCCCACGCGTAGAGGAGTATGAGGGTTCACTCGTTCGGCTGCGGTGTGAGGCTACCGCCGCCGCAGAATAACAGGGGGTGTGGGTGCGTAGAGGGATGGCCTGGCCAGCGGTGGGAGTAGTAGGGGGTGGTGAGGCCTCTGCGGCATCACAGCCGGCCACGGGCGGCAGGAGTAGGCGGCACGATCGGCGCTGCTTTGGGCGGCTGGACCAAGAAGACCAGAGGTTGAAGAAGCACTACGGCCGTTGGATGGACATCGTACGGTCACTGGAGCTAGAATCGTTCATATATTGACTAAAGTTGACAAAGGCCTCCGTCCCAGTCAACTTAGTAGGCCCACAAGTCAGCCTCCAACCAAGGTGGGTCCCAGCAAGCAGGGGGTATTCATTTTTTTGTGCGTAATAAGGAGGCACTTCCGGTGGGTCCGAGCTGACAGCGGGGGGAATTTTTTTTCATGAAATACGGTGGCCCGTCCTGTGGGTCCCAGCAGTCAGGGGGAAACGTTTTTTTTCGTGAAATACTGGTGGCCCGTCCGGTGGGTCCCTCCTGTCAGGTGGAGGAATAATTATTTTCCGCGTAATAAGGAGGCACTTCCTTGCGGCTGCCGTGGACCCAGCTGTCAGCCTCTCCACGTACAGTACTCTTCCGATGGAAGTCGGTCGTTGACCATATTGACCACGCCGCGCCGAGAGCACCACAGCGGTGGACGACGGCGAGGCCTAGGAAGGGGACGACGTGGAGCCGGGGAAGACGCTGCAGTGGAAGCCCGCGCGGAGAGGAGTATGAGGGTTCACCGGTTCGGCTGCGGTGTGAGGCTGCCATCGCCGTAGAATAACAGGGGGTGTGGGTGAGTAGAGGGATGCCCTGGCCAGCGGTGGGAGTAGTAGGGGGCGCTGAGGCCTGCACGGCAGCACAGCCGGCCACGGGAGGCGGGAGTAGGCGGTCCCGCCGGCGCTGCTTTGGCGGCTGGAGCAAGAAGATCAGAGATTGAAGAAACACGACGGCGGTTGGATTGACATCCAACAGTTATGTCTGCTAGAATCGCTTTTTGACGTATATAATAACTAAAAAAATCTTGCATACGCGTCAACTAAACAGGCCCACAAGTCAGACCACTCCCTCTTTTTTTTAATAATTTATATATACCTCATGGCAACTTCTTATGCAATTTATTGCAGTTGTTTTTTTGGTTGGCCATGTAGGGGATTGTAGCAGAAATTTAAAATTTTCTACGCATCACCAAGATCAACCTATGGAGTCATCTAGCAACGAGAGAGGGGAGTGCATCTACATACCCTTGTAGATCGCGAGCGGAAGCATTCAAGAGAACGGGGTTGATGGAGTCGTACTCGTCGTGATCCAAGTCACCGATGATCCTAGCGCCGAACGGACGGCACCTCCGCATTCAACACACGTACGGTTGGGAGAGACGTCTCCTCCTTCTTGATCTAGCAAGGGGGAAGGAGAGGTTGATGGAGATCCAGCAGCACGACGGCGTGGTGGTGGAAGCAGCGGGGATCTCGGCAGGGCTTCGCGAAGCTCAGCGAGAGGGAGAGGTGTTACGGGGGAAAGGGAGGCGCCAGGGGCTTGGGTGCGCAGCCCTCCCTCCCCCCTCTTTATATAGGGGCCCTGGGGGGGCGCCAGCCCCTAGAGATCCAATCTCAAGGGGGGCGGCGGCCAAGGGGGGAAACTTGCCCCCCAAGTCAGGTGGGGCGCCCCCACCCCCAGGGTTTCCAACCCTAGGCGCAGGGGGAGGCCCATGGGGGCCGCACCAGCCCACCAGGGGCTGGTTCCCTTCCCACTTCAGTCCATGGGGCCCTCCGGGATAGGTGGCCCCACCCAGTGGACCCCCGGGACCCTTCCGGTGGTCCCGGTACAATACCGTTGACCCCTGAAACTTTCCCGGTGGCCGAAACTGGACTTCCTATATACAAATCTTTACCTCCGGACCATTCCCGAACTCCTCGTGATGTCCGGGATCTCATCCGGGACTCCGAACAACTTTCGGGTTCCCGCATACTAATATCTCTACAACCGTAGCGTCACCGAACCTTAAGTGTGTAGACCCTACGGGTTCGGGAGACATGCAGACATGACCGAGACGACTCTCTGGTCAATAACCAACAGCGGGATCTGGATACCCATGTTTGCTCCCACATGCTCCTCGATGATCTCATCGGATGAACCACGATGTCGAGGATTCAAGTAATCCCGTATACAATTCCCTTTGTCAATCGATACGTTACTTGCCCGAGATTCGATCGTCGGTATCCCAATACCTCGTTCAATCTCGTTACCGACAAGTAATTTTACTCGTTCCGTAATGCATGATCTCGTGACTAACTACTTAGTCACATTGAGCTCATTATGATGATGCAATACCGAGTGGGCCCAGAGATACCTCTCCGTCATACGGAGTGACAAATCCCAGTCTCGATCCGAGCCAACCCAACAGACACTTTTAGAGATACCTGTAGTGCACCTTTATAGCCACCCAGTTACGTTGTGACGTTTGGTACACCCAAAGCATTCCTACGGTATCCGGGAGTTGCACGATCTCATGGTCTAAGGAAATGATACTTGACATTAGAAAATCTTTAGCAAACGAACTACACGATCTAGTGCTATGCTTAGGATTGGGTCTTGTCCATCACATCATTCTCCTAATGATGTGATCCTGTTATCAATGACACCCAATGTCCATGGTCAGGAAACCGTAACCATCTGTTGATCAGCGAGCTAATCAACTAGAGGCTCATTAGGGACATGTTATGGTCTATGTGTTCACACATGTATTACGATTTCCGGATAACACAATTATAGCATGAACAATAGACAATTATCATGAACAAGGAAATATAATAATAACCATTTTATTATTGCCTCTAGGGCATATTTCCAACAGTCTCCCACTTGCACTAGAGTCAATAATCTAGTTACATTGTGATGAATCGTACACCCATAGAGTTCTGGTGTTGATCATGTTTTGCCCGTGGAAGAGGTTTAGTCAACGGATCTGCGACATTCAAATCCGTATGTACTTTACAAATATCTATGTCTCCATTTTGAAAATTTTCACGAATGGAGTTGAAGCAACGCTTGATGTGCCTGGTCTTCTTGTGAAACCTGGGCTCCTTGGCAAGGGCAATAGCTCTAGTGTTGTCACAGAAGAGAGTCATCGGCCCCGATGCATTGGAAATAACTCCTAGGTCGGCAATGAACTCCTTCATCCAGATTGCATCATGTGCTGCCTCCGAGGCTGCCATGTACTCCGCTTCACATGTAGATCCCGCCACGACGCTTTGCTTGCAACTACACCAGCTGACTGCCCCACCACTCAAAATGTACACGTATCTGGTTTGTGACTTAGAGTCATCCAGATCTGTGTCGAAGCTAGCATCGACGTAACCCTTTACGACGAGCTCTTCGTCACCTCCATAAACGAGAAACATATCCTTAGTCCTTTTCAGGTACTTCAGGATGTTCTTGACCGCTGTCCAGTGTTCCATGCCGGGATTACTTTGGTACCTTCCTACCAAACTTACAGCAAGGTTTACATCAGGTCTGGTACACAGCATGGCATACATAATAGACCCTATGGCCGAGGTATAGGGGACGACATTCATCTTTTCTCTATCTTCTGCCGTGGTCGGGCATTGAGCCGTGCTCAATCTCACACCTTGCAATATAGGCAAGAACCCCTTCTTGGACTGATCCATATTGAACTTCCTCAATATCTTGTCAAGGTATGTGCTTTGTGAAAGACCTATGAGGCGTCTCGATCTATCTCTATAGATCTTGATGCCTAATATGTGAGCAGCTTCTCCAAGGTCCTTCATTGAAAAACACTTATTCAAGTAGGCCTTTATACTTTCCAAGAATTCTATATCATTTCCCATCAATAGTATGTCATCCACATATAATATGAGAAATGCTACAGAGCTCCCACTCACTTTCTTGTAAACACAGGCTTCTCCATAAGTCTGTGTAAACCCAAACGCTTTGATCATCTCATCAAAGCGAATGTTCCAACTCCTAGATGCCTGCACCAGCCCATAGATTGAGCGCTGGAGCTTGCATACTTTGTTAGAATTCTTAGGATCGACAAAACCTTCCGGCTGCATCATATACAATTCTTCCTTAAGGAAGCCGTTAAGGAATGCCGTTTTGACGTCCATTTGCCATATTTCATAATCATAGAATGCGGCAATTGCTAACATGATTCGGACGGACTTCAGCTTCGCTACGGGTGAGAAGGTCTCATCGTAGTCAACTCCTTGAACTTGTCGATAACCCTTAGCGACAAGTCGAGCTTTATAGATGGTAACATTTCCATCCGCGTCCTTGTGGAACTACGAAGTTCAGTGGTAACTTGATCATGATCGTCATCATTAACTTCCTCTCTAGTCGGTGTAGGCACCACAGAAACATTTTCTTGTGCTGTGCTACTTTCTGGTTCGAGAGGGGTCATCTCATCAAGTTCCACTTTCCTCCCACTTACTTCCTTCGAGAGAATCTCTTTCTCCAGAAAGGACCCGTTCTTGGCAACGAAGATCTTGCCTTCGGATCTGAGGTAGAAGGTATACCCAATGGTTTCCTTAGGGTATCCTATGTAGACGCATTTTTCCGACTTGGGTTCGAGCTTTTCAGGTTGAAGTTTCTTGACATAAGCATCACATCCCCAAACTTTAAGAAATGACAGCTTAGGTTTCTTTCCAAACCATAATTCATACGGCGTCGTCTCAACGGATTTCGACGGAGCCCTATTTAAAGTGAATGCGGCAGTCTCTAAAGCATGACCCCAGAATGATAGCGGTAGATCGGTAAGAGACATCATAGATCGCACCATATCCAATAGAGTGCGATTACGACGTTCGGACACACCATTACGCTGAGGTGTTCCAGGCGGCATGAGTTGTGAAACAATTCCACATTTCCTTAAGTGTGTGCCAAATTCGTGACTCAAATATTCCCCTCCACGATCTGATCGTAAGAACTTTATTTTCCTGTCATGTTGATTCTCAACCTCACTCTGAAATTCCTTGAACTTTTCAAAGGTCTCAGACTTGTGTTTCATTAAGTAGACATACCCATATCTACTCAAGTCATCAGTGAGGGTGAGAACATAACGATAGCCACCACGAGCCTCAACGCTCATTGGACCGCACACATCAGTATGTATGATTTCCAATAAGTTGGTTGCTCGCTCCATTGTTCCGGAGAACGGAGTCTTGGTCATTTTGCCCATGAGGCATGGTTCGCACGTGTCAATTGATTCATAATCAAGAGACTCCAAAAGTCCATCTGCATGGAGTTTCCTCATGCGTTTGACACCAATGTGACCAAGGCGGCAGTGCCACAAGTATGTGGGACTATCATTATCAACCTTACATTTCTTGGCATTCACACTATGAATATGTGTAACCTCACGTTCGAGATTCATTAAGAATAAACCATTGACCAGCGGGGCATGACCATAAAACATATCTCTCATATAAATAGAACAACCATTATTCCCGGATTTAAATGAGTAGCCATCTCGCATTAAACGAGATCCAGATACAATGTTCATGCTCAAAGCTGGCACTAAATAACAATTATTGAGGTTTAAAACTAGTCCCATAGGTAAATGTAGAGGTAGCATGCCGACGGCGATCACATCGACCTTGGAACCATTCCCGACGCGCATCGTCACCTCGTCCTTCGCCAGTCTTCGCTTATTCTGCAGCTCCTGCTTTGAGTTACAAATATGAGCAACCGCACCGGTATCAAATACCCAGGAGCTACTACGAGCGCTGGTTAGGTACACATCTATAACATGTATATCACATATACCTTTGGTATTGCCGACCTTCTTATCTGCTAAGTACTTGGGGCAGTTCCGCTTCCAGTGACCGTTTCCCTTGCAATAAAAGCACTCAGTCTCAGGCTTGGGTCCATTCTTTGTCTTCTTCCCGGCAGCTTGCTTACCGGGCGCGGCAACTCCCTTGCCGTCTTTCTTGAAGTTCTTCTTACCCTTGCCTTTCTTGAACTTAGTGGTTTTATTCACCATCAACACTTGATGTTCCTTTTTGATCTCCACCTCCGCTGATTTCAGCATTGAATATACCTCAGGAATGGTCTTTTCCATCCCCTGCATATTGAAGTTCATCACAAAGCTCTTGTAGCTAGGTGGGAGCGATTGAAGGATTCTGTCAACGACCGCGTCATCCGGGAGATTAACTCCCAGCTGAGACAAGCGGTTGTGCAACCCAGACATTTTGAGTATGTGTTCGCTGACGGAACTATTCTCCTCCATCTTACAACTGTAGAACTTGTCGGAGACTACATATCTCTCGACCCGGGCATGAGCTTGGAAAACCATTTTCAGCTCTTGGAACATCTCATATGCTCCGTGCTGCTCAAAACGCTTTTGGAGCCCCGGTTCTAAGCTGTAAAGCATGCCGCACTGAACCAGGGAGTAATCATCACTACGTGACTGCCAGGCGTTCAGAACGTCTTGAGTTGCTGGGAAAACAGGTGCATCACCTAGCGGTGCTTCAAGGACATATGCTTTCTTGGCAGCTATGAGGATAATCCTCAGGTTACGGACCCAGTCCGTGTAGTTGCTACCATCGTCTTTTAGCTTGGTTTTCCCTAGGAACGCATTGAAGTTGAGGGCAACATTAGCGTGGGCCATTTGATCTACAAGACATATTGTAAAGGTTTTTAGACTAAGTTCATCTAATAAAATTATTAACGAACTCCCACTCAGACAGACATCCCTCTAGTCATCTAAGTGATACATGATCCGAGTCAACTAGGCCGTGTCCGATCATCACGTGAGACGGACTAGTCATCATCGGTGAACATCTTTATGTTGATCGTATCTGCTATACGACTCATGTTCGACCTTTCGGTCTCTTGTGTTCCGAGGCCATGTCTGTACATGCTAGGCTCGTCAAGTCAACCTAAGTGTATTGCGAGTGTAAATCTGGCTTACACCCGTTGTATGCGAACGTTAGAACCTATCACACCCGATCATCACGTGGTGCTTCGGAACAATGAACCTTAGCAATGGTGCACAGTTCGGGGGAACACTTTCTTGAAATTTTAGCGAGGGATCATCTTATTGATGCTACCGTCGTTCTAAACAAATAAGATGTAAAACATGATATGGCCAATATCATTTTGCTCCTTTTGATCTCCATCTTCGGGGCGCCATGTTCATCATCGTCACCGGCATGACACCATGATCTCCATCATCGTGTCTTCATGAAGTTGTCTCGCCAACTATTACTTCTACTACTATGGCTAACGGTTAGCAATAAAGTAAAGTAATTACATGACATTCCAGTTGACACGCAGGTCATAAATAAATTAAGACAACTCCTATGGCTCCTGCCGGTTGTCATACTCATCGATATGCAAGTCGTGATTCCTATTACAAGAACATGATCAATCTCATACATCACATATATCATTCATCACATCCTTCTGGCCATATCACATCACATGACACTTGCTGCAAAAACAAGTTAGACGTCCTCTAATTGTTGTTGCAAACTTTTACATGCCCGCTATAGGTTTCTAGCAAGAACGATTCTTACCTACGCCAAAACCACAACGTGATATGCCAATTTATATTTACCCTTCATAAGGACCCTTTTCATCGAATCCGATCCGACTAAAGTGGGAGAGACAGACACCCGCTAGCCACCTTATGCAACTAGTGCATGTTAGTCGGTGGAACCTGTCTCACGTAAGCGTACGTGTAAGGTCGGTCCGGGCCGCTTCATCCCACGATGCCGCCGAATCAAGATAAGACTAGTAACGGCAAGTAAATTGACAAAATCGACGCCCACAACAACTTGTGTTCTACTTGTGCATAGAAACTACGCATAAACCTGGCTCTGATACCACTGTAGGGGATCGTAGCAGAAATTTAAAATTTTCTACGCATCACCAAGATCAATCTATGGAGTCATCTAGCAACGAGAGAGAGGAGTGCATCTACATAATCTTGCAGATCGCGAGCGGAAGCGTTCAAGAGAACGGGGTTGATGGAGTTGTACTCGTCGTGATCCAAATCACCATTGATCCTAGCGCCGAACGGACGGCACCTCCGCGTTAAACACACGTACGGTTGGGAGAAACGTCTCCTCCTTCTTGATCCAGCAAGGGGGAAGGAGAGGTTGATGGAGATCCAGCAGCATGACGGCGTGGTGGTGGAAGCAGCGGGGATCTCGGCAGGGCTTCGCCAAGCTCAGCGAGAGGGAGAGCTGTTACGGGGGAGAGGGAGGCGCCAGGGGCTTGGGTGTGCAGCCCTCCCTCCCACACTCTTTATATAGGGTCCCTGGGGGGCGCCGGCCCCTAGAGATCCAATCTCAAGGGGGGCGGCGGCCAAGGGGGGAAACTTGCCCCCCAAGTCAGGTGGGGCGCCCCCACCCCTAGGGTTTCCAACCCTAGGCGCAGGGGGAGGCCCATGGGGGCCGCACCAGCCCACCAGGGGCTGGTTCCCTTCCCACTTCAGCCCATGGGGCCCTCCGGGATAGGTGGCCCCACCCGATGGACCCCCAGGACCCTTCCGGTGGTCCCGGTACAATACCGGTGACCCCCGAAACTTTCCCGGTGGCCGAAACTGGACTTCCTATATACAAATCTTTACCTCCGGACCATTCCGGAACTCCTTGTGATGTCCGGGATCTCATCCGGGACTCCGAACAACTTTCGGGTTACCGCATACTAATATCTCTATAACCCTAGCGTCACCGAACCTTAAGTGTGTAGACCCTACTGGTTTGGGAGACATGCAGACATGACCGAGACGACTCTCCGGTCAATAACCAACAGCAGGATCTAGATACCCATGTTGGCTCCCACATGCTCCTCGATGATCTCATCGGATGAACCACAATGTCAAGGATTCAAGTAATCCCATATACAATTCCCTTTGTCAATCGGTACGTTACTTGCCCGAGATTCGATCGTCGGTATCCCAATACCTCGTTCAATCTTGTTACCGGCAAGTCACTTTACTCGTTCCGTAATGCATGATCCCGTGACTAACTACTTAGTCACATTTAGCTCATTATGATGATGCAATACCGAGTGGGCCCAGAGATACCTCTCCGTCATACGGAGTGACAAATCCCAGTCTCGATCTGAGCCAACCCAACAGACACTTTTAGAGATACCTGTAGTGCACCTTTATAGCCACCCAGTTACGTTGTGACGTTTGGTACACCCAAAGCATTCCTACGGTATCCGGGAGTTGCACGATCTCATGGTCTAAGGAAATGATACTTGACATTAGAAAAGCTTTAGCAAACGAACTACACGATCTAGTGCTATGCTTAGGATTGGGTCTTGTCCATCACATCATTCTCCTAATGATGTGATCCTGTTATCAATGACATCCAATGTCCATGGTCAGGAAACCGTAACCATCTATTGATCAACGGGCTAATCAACTAGAGGCTCATTAGGGACATGTTATGGTCTATGTGTTCACACATGTATTACGATTTCCGGATAACACAATTATAGCATGAACAATAGACAATTATCATGAACAAGGAAATGTAATAATAACCATTTTATTATTGCCTCTAGGGCATATTTCCAATAGGCCAGGGCCAATTTCGCATATTTCTGTGGGTTCCAAACTATTTTTAATACCGAAATGTCGAGCCAGATTTAAAGTACTTTGAAGACATATTTAAATTAGGTTAATGCCCAATGAAATAGGAATCTGAAAATGTGAAAAAATTCAGAAATTATAAAGTAATTGCAATTTGTCATCTGTTTTTATATTTACAACCCATTTCATATTACTTTCAAGATTTGCAGGCGTCTTGAAAGAGTTGCAGCCCATCAGGGCGTAGAAAAATAAGTAGGCCTGGATTGGGTATTCTTTAGAAAAAATAAATCGGGCTCATTTTCACAAAGAAAAAATAGCTGGGCTGGTCACATGGTGAACATAAAATATAAGCCTGGGCTAGACGGGCCACAGCCCAGTTCAAACCCTCCTCCGTCTCAACAATACCAAACAAAAAAATACTGCTCGAGTTGCTACGTCCCAGGTGTCAGCCGATCTTGTGTTGTTCTCTTGTCTATTGACTATATACGCTCACAATGTCGTGGGTCCCAGATGTCAGGAAAACACTAGGAGGAAGCATTTTATTTTTCCATACGCTGACGTGGTGGGCCCCTACTGTCATCCTCTCCACGTACTTCTGCCGATTCCTGTTGTTTGTTGACCATGTTGACAACGCGAGAGGGCGGCACCGCTGCGAGCGCACCAAAGCGCGCGGAGGACGTCGACGTTAACGATTTAGGAGACGGTGGGGCGGCGATGCATGCACTGAGGCGCAGCCAGCCGTGGGAGGCGGAAGCAGGCGGCCCCGCCGGCGCTGGTTTGGTTTTTGCGGCTGGAGGAAGACAGGACTGAAGAAACACGACAGACTGTAAAAGCAGCAGGAGTACTTAACAACCTTAACTGAAACCAGCAGGGGCACTTAACAACCAAAGCTGAAAGCAGCGTGGTCAATAAACAGGATATTTGCTTTAGAGCCATGGAAAAGCATGAACATAATCTTCTGTCCTATCCTCCAAGATGGACGGGCCTTCATTATTTGAGACCACCCATGAATAACTATCTTTTCACCTCCAAGGGGAATTGAGTAGGTCGACATAAACATCATGTTGTGACCAAGCGCAAGTCTGACCCGACCATGGTCAGGCATCTGTATAGGAACAATAGAACTCGGCAGTTCCTATTTCAAGAAGATCACAACTGTAAAACTGTGTATAAGCAATAGTTTATGGACAACATATATAACAGAAAACAGCTCGTACCATAAGTTTCTCGACATAGTTGGACCTGTTCAACTAGTGCAGCAGTGGCACACATATCCCACGTGGCCTTCCACCATTGAAACGCCCCACAAGGACCTCAAGACGATCAATAAAGTGTAGGAACTTGTGGATGTCGATCCAGTCAACTTCAGTGCCATTAGTAACAGCCGAGTTATTACAGAGTAACAAACGAGCAAACTGCTTAACTCTGAAAAAACCTACATGTGCCACCAATTATAAGAAAATATTAGTTAGAAGTAGCATCTTCGTGAGAGATTCGTTGCTACTTCTAAAGTTAAATTGTGATTAGTTAGACAGAATAGGTGGATTAAGAAGTAATTGAGGCAACAAGCAAGAAACAGATACAAAACTAACATGGATGAACAATTGGAACGACGTAGGGGTGGAATATCTCAGTGAAGATGAGACCAGGTTCTGCTATTTCCATCAACATTCGTGCGCCAACTTTCAGTCCGTAACACTTGAGAAAGTTCATCCAAGTTCGGCCATAAAAAAAGCAGCGATCTTCTTGGTTCATGAACCCAACTCGGAACTTATATCCTTGGCTTGTCTTCACTGTGACCATTAAACTAGTGTATTCAGTTATGGCAAGGCCGAGCATCTTGAGTACATGTGTTCTGGCAGAGCAAATAATACACTGCAGGAAAAATAATATGAGAAAACAGCATGTTCAAAAAAACCCCACCCTCCCGGATAGAAAAGAGGGTTCTAGGAACATACTGTGCACGTTTCAAAATGTAGTGTTAGGATGAGAAGGAACTAGTGTGGCGTCTCGCCGAGGGCGCAGAAACCTGTAGGGTACTCGCACTTTGGGCACAGCAAATGAAACACACTAGATTCAGTAGGAAGAAAAATGCATCAACGGCGGCGGCTGCCATCCTAGGATTACCTGGGACCAAGGGACTTGAATTTATCGGGGATGGATGAAGAATTCGTACCTGGTTCTCCATGAGAAAACCCTATGCAATCGCCGAGAGGCGGTTTTCTCTGAACAAGCAGACGAGGGAGAAGGGGATTCAGGTCCAGTGAAATAGTGCCGCTTCGTCCGTCCAGCTTACTGCTAAAGCTGGAAAGGGAGGGTTGTGATTTGACGGCTCATTGGGCATTACTGCGGCGCTACGACCGGGGTGTGTCTACCGTGAAGTTGTGCACTCTAATTTGTGCATATGGCACGTGGACCCCGTTGTCGGATGCCCCACATATCAGCGAAAGGAAGTAGAAAGACAGGAGTAACTAGTTACACATAAATATATTTTTTGACAGAGAGATACTCCCTCTGTAAAGAAATATATAAATCTTCTATATCACAGGCTCACCTTGCCGAGAAATATACTCCCTCTGCAACGCACGGGCATTATGGGGGTTCAGCTGAGAATATAATACTCAGAGAGGCTCACGGTTCTGGACTTTGGGCCGCAGGCCGACCCTGCATGTTTGGGGGCTCATGTGTTCTACCTCAGCGCTTTTCATATTGCAAGCGATCGGTACGGCGCTGGTTTTAGATGCTGTTGCAAGGCGAATACACAAAATTGAATAAAGCACGGCAGCTGTTGGAATGAAATCGAACTACAGTTCCTAACCAGCAATCAGAGTTGCAATTCTATTAACGATATACCATGTGATAAATAATACTGTCGTACTACCTATACACACATGACACTTGTTTCACCATGCCAGATTATTACATCAAAATCTCTCGGAGGATAGATCAGTTCGGCAGTTGCGTGCTGCTACTGAAGAATTTCAAAGTTGAATTGGACCAGCTCTCCTTGCCGAGAAAGTTCGATTTTGACATCATCCCCTACCGCAATATATGATTTAGATTTGAACCTTGACCATCCTTTAGCATCAATCATCATGCGACCATCCTTTGTACTTACGGTATATTGAGCAGGTTCATTCACACCAAGGCTGCGCATGGTAAAAGAAACTTGGCCGCGGTTGCCCGGATTGTTGAACGACTCTCTTGTTGCTCTAGGAATTCTCTGTTTGCAAACAAGAAGACATACCCAAACAGTTAGATCAACACAGTGAATCATGTGAAACAACATGGAAAGAAAAAAGAACGAAGCACTTGGGCGGCCAATGCTTACCAAGAAGGTGGACATGTCGGTTTTTGTAAGGACTTTGGTATATGAAGTGCGAACTGCAGCCCAGTCAGTTGCCGGTGCAACTGGACGGGCCGGAGCAGATGCAAGTGCAAGTGTTGTTGCAGGCGCCGAAGCCGCCGCTGCTGCCGGAGATGGTGCTCCTTGTAGAGCTGGTGCTGGTGTCGGAGCAGGTGCCGGTGTCGATGCCCGATCCTCCGGTAGATCAGACTGATCCGCTGACGCGGTCGGTGCCCAATCCTCGCCTGGATCAGACTAAGCTGCTGCCGCTGTCAGTGCTAGAGCAACTGCCAGTGCTCGATCTGTGCGAGACAACGGCGATCGTGTCTGGTCTGCTATGATCAGCTTTCTAACTTGACTAGGATCCGTGACCATGATCCATTTTTTTTCTTCATTTCTTTTAAATGCGAGAAGGACTATTTTTGGCGTTTTTGTTAAACCAAACTGCAGTTCATCATAGGGATTCAGCTTGTACTCACACAACAGACTGATCCAGTTTTTTCCAGTAATATAAGTGATGGACTGTGCCTTCATTACTGACATGACATAAGAAGTGAAACCTACAAAAATAGCCATCGTAGAGCAAACCAAACGGTTTATTCTGTGATGAATGTCACATGGCAAAACCTGCATCGTAAAATTGCAGGAAAAGAAAGAAAACATGACATTAAATCAATACGATTTAGACAGTAAATCAATAAGATTTACTTGATGTGACACGAGTGAATCCTTACCAGGAAATCACTATGTTGAAGTACTAAACAGAAGATTGATCGTCCAACTACGCGTGGCATGCAGGGGCCCCGCCTACTCCCACAAGCAGGACAGTCCAAAGGTCGTGACAAATCGTATGGACCGAACATCCATGGGACTGGAAATCCTGGTGGGTGCGATAAACCCTGCAATGCATACAGATATTGGAGTGTAACCATAATTGATAAACCGTCCTCACAAAAAATATGATCTGGATACTTCAAAATATACAGACTGAATTGAGTGGACAGACATTAACATAGACATTAACATAGACCGTTCACACACCAAAAGCGGCAGTACTAATAAACAATACAGGGTTCACAAACACAAATCAAGTACTGAACAATAGTACTTACTACAGACAAGCAAAGTTGCATTAACTAAACTCTGCAGACTATTTCTTGCCACTGACCTACGGGATGAACCCCGCATAACTGACTAGGCCATGGACTTCGTGTGAGATGTCTACATGCACCATCACCATCTTGTCAACCTTGGAGAACCTAACAGAGTGGTCTTTCCACTCATAAACATGATGATGAAGACATGCTGCATCAGATTTGTTGGGAAGCTTTACAAGAACCACACCCTTCGTAATCGAAGGCACAGCCAGGAAATTGTTGTGGTCAAGTACAGCCTCGAGAACACGCCTGACAACAATGCTACAGGAAAACACTAGTTCAGGACACGTGGCGACAAGGACACAGCAGCTAGATAGTTCAGCAGTAGAACTCATCATCAGGTCTTCCAGTTCACACGGCATGACTTTGAGAACTTCATCTCCACCGCGGACCTGGTTCTAATTCAAACAGAAACCATATTTTATTACTACCTCCGTTCAGAAATATAAGATGATTTTCGATATTATACTCCATATATGACTACATATACGCACAGAAATGAGTGAACGAAGACACTAGAACATGTCTTCAAAGGCATGAGAGCAGAGGAATTACATGCAATATCCATAACACAAGTTACTGAGGCAAATATACCCTCTTAAAAGGTAGCATTGATGTTCATAAAGTACTCCCTCCGTCCCAAAATTCTTGTCTTAGATTTCTCTAGATACGGATGTATCAAGTCACATTTTAGTATTAGATACATCCGTATCTAGACAAATCTAAGACAAGAAATTTGGGACAGAGGGAGTAGTTGAAAGTAATCTATAAGAAATCAGTGTCAACCTCTCGCATGTTTTGGTCAAAATAGGAATTTAGAACCATCATTTGGCATACTAAAATCACATGCAAGATCCCCCAGAAAGTTGTACTACCAGTACTAGTACTGCGTGTTAGATGAAAAAACACGAGCAAGATCGAGAAAAAGATCGTCAACAAGAGACATTACCTGGACTTGCTTAATGAGGGATCCCGGAGAGGGGGGCTTGGACAAGGCGATGGCTTTGAGCTTGTCTGCGGTAGTCTCGGCAGGGTGCTTGCGCTTCTTCGTACCATGAGCGTTGACGGTTTTGGCCAGAGCCATAGCCATCACGTCGGCCGGTGCTCCGGCGTCCATCCAAGAGAGGAAGCTGAGAGAGAAGAGTGAAAGGAGGAACGAGATGAGGGAGAAGCGAAGCGAGTGGGGGTTTTCTTCAAGAGAGGAAGCTGAGAGAGAAGAGTGAAATGATGGTTGCTTCGTCCGTCCAACTTACTGTTGGAAAGGAGGGGGTTTTGTGATTTGACGGCTCATTGGGCATTACTACGGCAGTTCGATCGGGGTAGTCTACCGTCACTCTACTACAGAGTAATTTAGTGCATGGCTGGTGGACCCAGGTGCTGGCTGTCCCACACGTCGGCGAAAGTGAGTAATTTAGTACATGGCTGGAGGAGGATCCGCACGGTAGAGCGTGTCCACTGTTTTTCTGAAGAAAAAAATGATTACAACAAGCGTTTCCACTCTTACGACGGAGGAGTGCGAAAGACGGCAGGCACTTGAACATACATAGTGCTCCTACTACTAGGCATGTGCAGTGATTCATACGTCAGTACTACACAATCTTGTTGCTAGTGTAGTAAGATATGAGGATAACAAATGATGTTGTGCGCATGTCAACTACTCCTATATGTAACATAGTACCGCTTTTTCGACTGTCCGGTCGAGAATGAATGGTGAGATCAATGTTAACAGAACTAGGTCCACAGCGCACGGAGAGTACGGTGCTACAGTACTCCACGAAACATGAACCATATGAAGCACGAATAGTGTTAGGCAGGGTGTATGAAGGGTGCACGGGATGGGAGCAAAAGTTCCCTTCTCGACCCACTTTTGGGTGTTTGGCAGAGTGCATGAAGGGTGCATGAGTTCACACTAGTAGGTTGACAAAAATACACGAAGAGGAAACAACTATATTGAGATGAGAATGCAACCAAACACACCCACACGCTTTGTGCTACAGTGACTGATCTGCACCATCTGAGTTTGATCCAACGGTCATGTTGCGCCGAGACATGGACATGCCCATGCAGAGGGCGCCTAAACACCACCGAAGTCCCTCTGCTTTTCGAGGCGCACGACGTTGGTGATGCAGGGTGCAACCGCCCGCAGAGCCCGCTCCCGGTCGACGGGAGCCAGCTCATCAAAGACGGCGTCCTATGGCACGAACGGATTCCGGTGACGGAGCCCTGAAAGGATTCGCCCGGCAACGGCGACGGCAGCCCGCAACCCCTCCTTGTCCAGCTCAGCCCCCACCATCGCGCGGAGACGGCTCAGCTCCTCGGAGATATAGGTGAAGAAGGAGACCACGTCAGGAAGCCGCAGCTCGTTGAAGTCGACCGGGTGGTCGACCGGGTTTAGCCCGACGGCCGGCATCGTCGCGCTGCTACGACGGTAGGTATCGCGCAGCCGCAACACGTGCGTGGCAACTTGGTTCACCAAGTGGCTGAGGCGATCCTGGACCTCGTCACGATCGGCCCGCACGCGCTCCAGCCGGCTCCCCTGACGGCCTATCGTATCTCCCGATTTCTGCAGCAACGCCGCCGACGCCTCGAGCATCTTTGTGGTGGACACCTGCCGCTTTTGAAGCTCCGTGAACTCCCGCACATAACGGAGGAGCATGGCACTCCTCTCCTCCTTGAGCTGACGGAGCTCCATGTCCTTGGCCCTGAGCTCCGCATCCTTGACATGGAGCTCCTGTGTCAGGCGCCTCACCTCGGACTCCGTGATCTGCTGCGCCGCCATGGCACCAGGTAGAAGCAATGGGGAGAGGAAGCAAAGGGGGCGAAACGGCTGAAAGGCAATGCAATCTACGGGAAGGCGGAGGGAGCGGGGAATCTTTTGGTTTTCACCACGGTAAAACACCAGTCGACGACTTCTCACATTAGGGAGCAGTGGGTTTTTACAGGCAGAGTCATCATGACTAATTGCTGCCGCGCCTGCTCCCGTCAATCCAAAAATTAAAAATCCTGCCGCGCCTACTCCCGTCAATCAAAAAATTAAAAATCCTGCCGCACCAAACACCAGAGCAACACCGCGGTGGATATTTAAATTTATCTGTCGGCAAGTAGATAAAAAAGGGGGGTGAAAAAAAAATGTGGTGGCGGCCTAGCTAATCGGTCGAACTAGCCCAACTAGCTAGCCACCGTGCTTCACTGATGTACTCGGCGGGAAAGGTGGTCTTTCGTGATTTGATGACACATTTACTTGCTTCGGCGCTACGACCAAGGAGGACCCAAAAAACGCGCGGTAGGGCGTCCCACGTCAGGAAGAATATATGCGCTCACCACCCAGGAGGACCCCGAAACCGCGCGGTAGGGTGTGCCACGTCTCGGCACGGAGGAAAAATGTGCGTGTAAAAATATGCTGTATTAGACGTAGTACCTATGGTTCGACCTCGGGACCTAGCCAGTCGGTCGAAAACACCCCACTAGCCACATAGCTTCATCATGCAAACGTGGCACGGAGGATAGATGTGGTTAGCTCCGTCTCGACCAGCCACAACATCTCTTGTTCTAGGCGACTCTTCTATTTTCCAAGCTTTTTTTAGTTGTAATAACACCACGGCAAGCTAGCGCCGCTCTTCGTGTGTGCCCGTGCAAAGGTTAGACGATGGAGAGAAGAGAGATTGAGATCGCAGACCTGGGACCCACCAGTAAGTGAGACAACGGTCATGCACGTGTTGACGAGGCACTCCCTCTACTCTACTCAACGCAAGTACTGTATAAAATCAAGTTATGGGACAAAGCCAACAACCGTTCGTTTTTTCAGGATATCGACTTACGCTTTGTAGTCCAGGTTACCAGTTCGAATCTCGTCTTTCAGATTTGTTAGTTTTAGGTCCAAATTTGATTAATGACAAGTGGGACCCCCGTGTGTTGTTCCGATATTTCAGTGTAGGATGGTTTTTTTGAACAAACACTTTGCGCGGTTAGACAAGTAACGGCACGAGTTACACGTATTTTGCAAGTTTACGAACAAAAATGATAGCGGCATAGAATATCACATCCACCCCGCAGCTTAGATACTATGGTGATACGAGTTTTTACATCGTTGGGAGTGAGATCCAATGGCTTGGGAGTAGTCTTTGTAATTATGCACAATTTCCAAACTCTCCAAAGGTTTTTTTGCAAATAAAACATTCAGGCCTCGTGTGTGCCGCTACATCTTCGATCCAATGGCTCCCCGGTGCTCATATTAGGTGCTCCCCGTAGCTTAATTACCTGCTACGGTGATATGAGCATCTAGGTCGTATGATCAGTGATCAGATGGCACATGCGTAGTACTTGTACTTTCTGCACATTTCCCAAACTCTATCAGTCGTATATTGCAAAAACATTCAAACCTCCTACAGTGGGCCGTTAGATCTCAGTGAACTCGTATCACCATAGAATCTACGGTGCGGGAGCACCTCATACTCTCCCGTGCGAGAAAACTTAAGGTGCTATCGTAGCTTGGATGCTACGGTGATACGAGCTTGGAGGTCGTTTGATCTGAGATCCAATGGCATCTGAGCAGTCTTTGTGCTTGTAAGCAGTGGCCGAACTCTTTTGGGGCTTTTCTCGAAAAAAACCATTCGAACCACCGAGGAGGTGTTGGGTCACATATCCAACGCCTCTGAGGATCTTGTATCACCAAAGCATCTAAGGTGTGGTAGCACATGATATTCTTACATACAGGAGAATATGATGTCCTCCTTCATCTTAGATTCTTACATACAGGAGAATATGATGTGGTATCACCAAAGCATCGAGGTCGTTGGATATGGGATCAAAGGGCATCTAAGTAGTTTTTGTACAAATTGTGTGCAATTCTCAAACTCATCAAGGTTTCCTGCAAAAATATTAAGACACATCATGTGAGCTGCTATATCTCAGATCTACAAGCTGCAAGCAACTCGTATCGGCATATAGCATCTAAGGATATGGGGGCACATGATATTCTCCCGGGAAGGAGGGGTGGGGGTGCACAACCAATCGGTGGTTGGGAGGGTGGGGACAAATATAATCTAAACAACCCTAAAGAGAGCTCCACAATTTTATCTAAGGTCGAGGGGTTGACCCCCGACAATCATAGCTCCGCCTAAACACAACATTTGCATGTACTATAGTACTAGACTTAATATTCATGTTTCAGTTTCATGTTCATTTTAAATATTGAACTGAGGACCATGGATGTCTTACATTTTACTCCCTTCGTTCCTAAATATTAGTCTTTTTAGAGGCTTCAAATGGACTGGCACATACGGATGTATATAGACATATTTTAGAGTCTAGATTCACTCATTTTGCTCCGTATGTAGTCACTTGTTGAACTCTCTAAAAGACTAATATTTAGGAATAGAAGGAGTATTTTTGAATTCGTGTCATACATGCATGGTTTGGAAAAATAGATGCACTATACTTATTGGATTGTTGTTGTGTTCGTGCGTGTGTGTCCTGTGTGTGTGTGGTCATATGCTTGATACATACAAAGTTTTCTCACCTCCATATTGTTCATCTTTTAAATTTGAATTTGCATTGGAAAACTTACTAGGGATACCATGAAATGTGAAATCCACGTTGAGATCACTACATCACAAACTCACTCTAATTCAACAACTCATCATAAATCAATTACCACATTGAGATTAGTATTTGCAAGGAAAATATTGGTATTGTAATACACATAGATTCGTTCGGCAATTTAAAAGGTTCCTTTCATATTCTAGAATGGTAGGACCCAACGGCGTACCAGCCAGACCTTGGCTCGTGTTGATCCTAAAAAAACGGGCTCGTGTCCTTCGGTCGCGTGCGCGGTACGCACATTAGGCAAGCCCAACCAGACGAGCCTCAGCGTTTCAAGTCGAAATATCTAGCGGCCAGAATTCTAGCCCTAGGAAATTCCCCTCATGTCCCCGGTCAATAATGACTACCGATGAACAACGGAGGGATGCTTTAGTAACTAGACAACGTTACCTACCGTGCCGAGCACGGTTCAATTCCCTCGATCGCCGCTCGTCAAGGTCACCCGTCAACTGCATTGCCTAGTACTACTACTACTACACCAGGATGAGCACAGAATTGAGCCCGTTTGTTTGTGCCTAGTACTTGAGTTAATATATCAGGCAATGCACTGGTACGGAGGGATTATCCTTTTACTCTGCATATATAACTTGTCTGAAGTCTAACTAAGCAAAATGTTTGACCAAACCCTTTCTTAAGAAATACAACATGACAGATGTACGGCTTGAAATTTTATTGCATTATGCAGGTTATGATATTGTTACGAATCCTGGATCTTAAATTTCAGAAAATCCAAAAGTGAGCATAAATTCTTGAAACTAAGCATGGTCACGTGATATGGCACAAATATTACTTCGTAAGTTTTTTCTTCAATTTGAGACAAGCTGCTTATGACAAGTTGCACAAATGAAGAGCCAAGGTATTTTGGAACAAAGACCTGTCACGTTAAGGCGAACGCTTTCACTATTGAAAACGTGGGTGTTTACGTGCCGCCACGAGTCCCCGCTTCTCATCGACAGGTGCCGTCCGAGCAAGCGTGTGAGTCGATGGGAGGCGTGCGAGCAGACCGCTGCGCCGGCTATCAGGGAGGCGTGCGAGCAGACCGCTGTGCAGGCTCACCGGGAGGCGAGCCCTTTGACCAGGCTCCGCCGCCCACCGTCGTCCCAACTGCTCCCACTTTTAATGTCGCCGGTGCCGCAGTTTAAAATCAACCCCGCACTACCCGGTATCGCTACAATCCTCTCTCTTCCTCTCCGATTCTCCTGTCATCCACCTCCAACTAGCCTGACCTAAACGTACGCCATGCCGCATCACGATGGTCTGCCCTTAGTGTTCCAGTTTCCTGAGGTAGACACCCAGCCGGAGTCTCAGGAACAAAAGGCGCTTTGGGACGAGCTTGAACTGGCCTTGCGGGAAGATGCCGCGCCTGTCCCCGCTCCCGTTCCGGCTCCCGTCGCCCCGACTGCGCCAGCGCCCATCCCCGTGGCATTGATGGGCTGGGAGCCGCACATTGTTGCCGATCTTGATCCCACGGGGTTCCACGAGGTCCCCGCCGACTTTCACGCGCCCGTGCACCTGCCAGCGCATGCGCCTGCCCGTGCACTGACACGCATGCCCGTGCCGGTGCCGTGCACCTGCCAGTGTGCGCCTGCGCGTGCACTGACATGCACGCCCGTGCCGGTGCCCGTGCACACGAATGTCTCCGCCGCGCCGTTGACAGCGCCTGTCCCCGCGCGGGTGCCAGTGCCCCCCTTTGTGGCATGGATGGCCGTCGTCGACCGCTTCCTTGGACCAACGCCAGTCGCCTCCTCCCGCCAGTTGACTCGCTCCGAAGTCCAGAACATTTTGGCCTTCCTTGAAGCTAGGCCAACGTCCAGGAGTACGCCAACAATGGCGCAAGACGCCGCCGTCGCCGTCGGTCAGTGGCCCAACGACACACAGAGCACGGCAGAGGAGCCGCTTCCCACCGCGAGACGCCCCCGCCGCCGCCGCGTAATCTAAATTTGCCATGAAAAACGTTCGGATTGCCATGCTTAAAATCCGAACGTTTATCATTTCCGTTTATTTTATATCGATCGTCATATAATTTAAAGTCAGAGTCAAACTGAACGAAATGTATGGTTTGATCGATTGAATGTTCTGCTAGAGCCGTATCAAATTAAATATAAAACGTCATCAAGCCACATGTATTCCTTGTCATCCAACGACCTAGACTGCTTCAATGTCGAGCGCTCAACACGTTTAGCGTGCAGTTAATTTCATGCCAAAAATAGTGCTAATCACATGACAACACGCAAATAATATCCTAGTAGTTAATATCCGCATGCACTTAATATACTTCCAAATTAACGTGCATTGCACGTACACACTGACTAGTGCTGCTAGTACGTGAAACTGGTGCCGTGACTTGTGAACGCGTCCAGATATGGTCAACGGCAACATCGCCCGCGAGTTCTTCCTGTTTGCCCCTCGTGCATCTAACGCAGAAGGGGAGGAGAGAGAGAGAGCACACATGGAACCCACGGTAAGTGAAGGCGAATAGTACTAAAAATAATATTACATGTTATCCATTAATTAGGCTATGGTAATATAAAAACATTATGTGAACAAAGGGGGTACAACAAACATTGCTATTCTACGTATGTTGCCTATTGACGTGCGGCTTGAAGGCCCGGTCGCATGTTCGATCCTCGTCCTTTATTTTTTAATTTGTATATGGGTCCAAATTTGTTTCATGACATGTGGGCCCCTCGGTGTGTAGTTTGTAGCACTTTAATTTGTGGGTCGAAATTTGTTCCATTCCAAGTGGACTATCGGTGTGTAGTTTTGTAGCTTATTTATAATAATTAAAGAGAACAACATAGTTTTTTCAATAATACCATGGTGCGACGTTGAAGGCGAGAAAGGACGTGCGAGAGAGTGATGACCGAGCCAGAGGGAAATCAACTAGGGGAGTTGCGTGGGTTGCAACGGTGTTTGGAGTAGTTGTGCACCGAATGCAACGAAAATATAATCTAAACCGACCGGAATAAATGCCTACACAAATTAATCCAAGGTTGGAGTGCCCCTCGCAATGTAAATAGCTCCGGCTTTGCGAGGGATGGAGAGGTAGTAGCTTCAATGCGTGGAAGATACGGTGTGAGAAAGCGAGGTCAATCGAGAGACATATAGATAGAGAGACAAAGTGAGTGTGGTCTGACATTCATTGAACAAATATATATGCTCTGGAGAGATATTGTCCGATTGAGCTTTTTGTCAAGGGTGAGGGCTGTAAGATAAAGCTTGAGAGATGATCCAGTCACAGAGGTGTAGATATATTTTGTGCGTGGGAGGAAGCAAGGTCAACCGATCACATAGGGTCGCCGTGTGATCGAAAGAGTGAGACGGGTTAGAGAGAGTGACCTAGATAGACGATGTGCGTGAGAGATTATACAATGTGAATAGGTCGAATTGGGCTCAAACAAGGTGATATATCGTTTTTGTCCGAGAAAGAGCGAGGTCAATTGAGACATACAGAGAGAGAGAGAGATTGAGTGAGCATGGCCCACCATGAGGTCGAAAGAGTGGCGGCGGCTTGGATGGACTGACCTAGATAGACAATCTGCGTGAGAGAGTATAGAGTGTGTCGATCGAGGCCCGAACAGGGAGATATATCATTTTTGTGTGAAAGAAAACGAGGTTAAACGAGACTCAGATAAAGAGAGCGAGATTGAGCGAGTGTGGCCCGCCGTGCGGAAGAAAGAGTGAGACAGTCTCGAGGGAGTGACCTAGCTTTACAACGTGTGTGCGTGCGCATGAGAGGTTGGGGGGCTAGATAGGCAATGCATGTATTTAGCGCGAGAGGGTGATAGGGAGAGGGGGGAGAGAGAGAGAGAGCTCGGCATGGGGTGCAATGGCGGGTGTGTGAGGTAAATACATTTGGTAACAGAGTGGAAAAAGGGGTTGTGTAGTTGAGAGACTTAGAGATCGAAAAATGGAGAGAAAGAATGAACGTGTGTTGGAAATCGATAGCTTCCTAAGGTGGTTAGGAGAGGAAGATTGACCGATACAGG